>NW_019214330.1:477834-719019 GCF_002532875.2 Varroa jacobsoni
ATATAGTTTAATCCAGCGTACTTGTATCTGTATCTGCTGCTTTCACCGAAGTAGCAAGATGACAACAAATTTTTGCAGAAAGTCTTCGATTTCCGGCGCCCAACACACACAGATGCAAAGCTTTCCATCTAGTGTAACATTTTTGATGCTAGCGTTTCTTCGTGGCGCTGCGTATCGATTCTCAGTTGACGATTAAAAACAATTAATACAACGTAATAACAAAAGGAAATTACATACAATGTAAATTCCTGGTAGGAAAGATTCTTGTTGCATTCTAGAATTATAGTATATTCCTTAATGGTTTACTTCCTCGAATTGCGAAATTCATTGTTAACACACATATGGTACAAGCCGACCGGTCGCATTCACTATCGGCGTGAACTAACGATTCATAGGAAACGATTCCCCCTTCATTTTGTTAATACACGACCTCAATAAGATCGCAATAAACAAACGCATGTATGAAGTGTATCTTCCACAATCAGTAACAGTCAGTGTATGCTGTGCGCGAGTGAAAATTGACGTGAATATCCTAAGATTCGCTGAAGATCTATTCAGAATTTCCAATGGTGGAACTTCTAATAAATAAAACAGTTGGTACAGCAACCATATGCAGTCACTTATTTTTTTTAATTTTGTCACTCCTTTACACACGTAAGCGTGTTTTTACCAGCCGGTCTGCTGACAGACCGCTACGTTGATTCCTCCCTTAGAAGGGTTTTTACAACAAAATTCTCTTCGTTTCCATTGCTATCACTGCTACTCTTGTTGTTAATTCCAATTGTTGTTGTGACGCCAGCTAAAATTCTGCCAGCTGACGGCTGCGGTTCGCCTCCCGCTCGGTCCGTTACCTCTCTGTACAGTCAAAAAAACTAGACGCTGAACTATCACGAATAACTTTTCGGTGATCACAGTCACCGCAACTATAACGGCAGTGGCGGCAGCAGCAGCGGCAGTCGGGGCATCAAACTTTTTGGTCAGTTGCGCCTGGGTTTACAATTCCTTTTACCAAAACTAGCGCAAACGGCAGTAGTATTAGTAGCAGCAACGCGTGGTGCGACATTGCCGGTCACCGCTCACAGCCCTATACTGCCTTATGCATGGTATAGGACTTCGTACGTCGCATTGGGTCGGCATAGGTCAGAAACTCAGCCATAGACCATCTCGGCTATCAATGAGGTGTCTGTTTGTAATCCCGCGAGAGCTCATCGAATGGTGCTGGTGGATGCGATTTGCCATAGATGTCGATCAACGCAGCCGATCTCGCGACATCGTAATGTACGTTAGTTAGCTAGAAGTGGCCTTGTGACGAGTGGGTAATCGGTGGTCAACGTGAACCCGCGATTTACCCATCAACAGAATGGACAGACTGGAAGGCGCTCCTTCGAAGCGTTTCTGTTCTTAAGGTTCTTTAATGTCGTTCCTTTAACGGCGTTTATTAGCAAGTAAAATGGCGGTAATCTTAGCCAGACCTTCCCTCTTACGTTCTACACAAGCAACGGCTTGTGTAGAACGTAAGGTCAGGAAAATTCCTTATAGCTTTTCTTATTCTACTTGTATAATGGCATAATAATAAGTACAGGGTTGCTGATACTGGATTTTTTTTTATTTGAGCTTGCCGAAACTTCTGTCGGGATGGCACAGATGGATATTGGACCGCTTTAATGGCAATATACGATATCAGTATTTTTTTTCTTTGCTGTGTTAAGTTATCCGAATGAGGCTTAGGACCAAACTAACATCAATAGCCCCCTAAGGTTACCGGTGCTAAATGAAACCTTTTTGTCGATGTAAAGCAAGTTCGCGACCTATCTTGACATCATGGTCAGCTGATCGTTCAGTGAAAAATAGCAGCTATTATTATTTGCCCATCATTTGTCAAAGAAGAGTACAGAAACGCCTTCGTCGATTTCACATATACTTTACGTTCAAATCAAATTTACGATACGTACCTTGTGCTCGATAGAATCTCGAACTGTATCCAGGTCGCCATTTTTAATCGCCCAAATGAACCTATCAGTGTTGCCACTGCCTGGTTCACTTGCACCAGCTAATAAAGACATGTTTCTTCTGAAGCAAGTTTTTCGTGATCAATATACTGTTCGTTATACCGAGCGCTAGGGGCGCTCACCAGTCACTCACACAACAGCACTCCGTGAAGCACCCGAAGTTTTCCCGATCCTGCTGAGATGCGGAACTGGGCTTGTTGGCTCGGAAGTTTCGTTATGTCTGATGATTGACACGCCAGATCTCCAGATGTCGTTGCTAGTTGTCGCCTAGCTGTTACCGTTTGCTGCCATGGCTAAGTGACGATGCCGAAACAAACAGATAGAGACCCACCTATGGAATACTACTCTATGTTGACTGTCAAAAGATCACAAATTTTATAAAACGTGGTACATTTCGATACGGCGACGTATAGAACCTGAATCGGCAGTTGCTCTGATCTGATTAAATTCCCTGCCGCCTAGAAACTCTTGTATTAGTATTGCTATTGCACTTACCATATACCTAGTCATAGCGTAAACAGTTAGAGGGATTACGGGCTACTGATCATATCACGTCAATGCATAGGCGAAAAGCTTTCTTACGAAAAGTAGAGATTGGTTAAGCGGCAGCAAGTAGCATAGGGAACAAACTTGTGGACACTCACACCTGTTTATATGTATGCAAGATTTTTCAGATCATCGCACCCACCGGCAAATGAACACACCCAATGGCTCGCAGACACATACGATCACCTCTCATTGATGAACTATGCGGACAATTACCCTTGCCTACTTTGTACATAATAGAACATTACCGGTGTGAAGCACCGATAATTCGAATCGCGTCTTCCTTTGGCTTTCAAAAGTATTGTCGAATAGGATTTACATACGTACTACCATTCGCACTACGACCACTATAAATTTAATTAAGGTCATTTCTATTACACTGTGTCATCGCCGAAGCTCCACCCGAAAAAAGCTAATTTCGGTCGTCACGGCTGCACAACTGGAATCCATTCGCAAGATCTGGCAATCTTCTCGCTTCTGCAGTCTTCCTACCAGCCGATCATGAAGATGCGCTGCTGTCGCCGTCGTTGTCATCCACGTAATAACTGCGCTTGATGAGCGTTCAGCGTACACACGTAAAGCAAACAGTAAACTGATCCTATTCCCTATTTACTAGCCACTTTGGAACATTATAGACAGAGCATGATAGCAACACCACTGTAGATTCACACGCTGAATCAAGTCACCAATGAATGGAACCACACTTATAGAGCCCACTACACGAGTCTACTGACACTGCCTTCCAACCGCGCCTATCGGAGACCAAATAGTGCGTCATCAACCATTGGCGGCGATGATTCGATAGTTTTAGCGTAATGAAAACAGAAGTCATCCGCCATACGCAACGGCGCCAGCCGGCCGTATGAACAGCAGCAACAACAGCGTCAAAATTGACTAGCCGCCGACTACATGCCGCCGCTGCTGCTACGACCTGTTATCGGCTTGTGTCAAACTGACCCAACATGACCTGAAACCTAGAAACTCACTATTACCGCATAGAGCCCAACCCGGCCAGCCTATAAATTCGCCTGCATGTCTTAATGAATAGCTATGAGAAGCAGGCCTATGATCAGCCGTCGTCGGTATTGACTCCTTATTCCCAGCCCGTTGATTTGATCAGTGATAGAAGCTCAGGCGATACGCCTACAGCGGTGCCTGTTCAGGCTGTTATCGGCGCTGCGCTAGCGATTAAGTTTTCCGCGTCTGACAACGGACTCGGGCAACTTGGACAACTCAGTAGTAGAGTCGCTTGTGCTCTATTATAGCTACAGCTGCTGCCTGCGGTAACGAAAAGCGAATGAGTCGAGCTGCGCTAACAGAACCGGCCCTAACGCTACTGCAAAACGCCACAGTTCAATGGTGAACTAAATAGAAAGGGGGAGGCCACAGGCTCCTGCAACGCTTCTCATTCCGACGTTGGCAGTGACGCCGCTTGTTCGTCTGCTTTTGCTTAACTGTGAACCACTATAACAGCAGAAAAAGCCGTAAATGACAGCGAGAGCCGCTAGCGCTATCTGCTGCTCCAATCTAACGACGAACGTCCAACGTTGAACGAACATTAAACAACGACCGCCTTGACGAAACTACTGCTGTCCCTTTCGGCAGCTAAGCCGGCGGCGGCAGGGTCCGCCACGGCCGCAGTATGAGCCGTGGCGTTACTCACTAGACACCAACGTTTACAGCAATCATAATACTGATTAGAACTATAGCAGGAGGAGACATGGCGGTCACGGCAAAGCTGGCGGCAGCAGCAACAGCGAGACGTTGGCGGCGGGAAAGAGTTGGCCGTGGCCAAGCCAGATACTGCTGTGGCGGAGTGGCCCGACGCAAACAAACGCCTTAAGCGCGTCTATCTGTATCTGTTCGTCCGTGAGTTTTTGTGGCGCTGTGATGCTGTTCGGGGGGAACTTCTTTCTTAGCAATATGTAGCAGGTGCGAATGTGCTGCTGGGGCGTCCCTAGTGGCGACGCCACACCAATCGTCGGGGGTGGCGACGAGAGATGTCGCGAAAAGCTCAAAAACGCCGAACGGAATGACACGACAGGACTGTGGCTACTCCCACTAGTGCCTTTGCAGGTCGAGCCCTTGCTTACCCTACCACTCGATGCCAATAGATCCCTACTGCCGGCGTCGTCGTCGTCGTCGTCAACATGGGTCACGACCAAGACGATGGGGAGGAGAATACGAGCGTATAACTGAGGTAGTTAGAGGCACCCTGCCGCCTAATTCGCTATACATGCTAGTAGTAACAGTTACATGGTGAAAGTGAGAGACGGCCGGGATCGTTGGATTGGACTGGATTGAAACGACAGGTTGAATTTGGAAGCTGGTTTGACGAAGGCACTCGGTGAACCTGTCGTCGGCGCACTTTATTAGTTCTGAAGTCATTCGGTTAGGAACGAACACAAACAACACGGAGCGTAAAATGAAGAAAAACAGGGAGAGAAAAGCTCATAGCTTTTATGGGACTATATATAGTCGCCCTTTTACGAGATGTTGAGAGTTTCTGGAATACCCGTTCTAGGGTTATGTGAAAATTTATATAGTGGAAACAGATTCGTGTAAAAGGGCGGATATTGAGAAGCTGATATGGTTAAAAATAATCGTTACTAGTATTGGAAGATGGAGTTCAATAGTTTTCGGTATCACGTTTGGTTTGAAAGAAACCGAACTTGATGCATTACCTTCGTACAACGGAATCTATTAATAATAATATCATTCATCATCACTAGAGTGAAAGTTCCAAAAATTGTTGTGTTGAAAGTTTTCAACAAGCATTTCGCCTTATTGCATATTTTGTATTGAGTGTACTTTGCCTGATTTTAATGGTACTTAAACACTTAGCGTATGGACATGGAACTTTTCACAAGTTTGTACTTGGTAGTCTGAAAGCTTCAGATACTCCATCTGAAGGTACAAGACGCGTTAATGCTAACCATGCATAAAATAAATGAGGATGTCTAATTATACACTAGCACGAAGGACTAATTAAAGCTAGTATGTGGTACTGATGAGGCGTGAGAGCTCGATTTAGGTTCGCCAGTAGGCTCATGTGTTAAGGAAAAAAATTAACAGTTGTATTTAGAGTAGCTGGTGAGATTTCTAAATTAGCAATAACATTTCGCAGGCCGAATCGGACACGTGAAAGGCTATTGACTTGGTTTTCATATTGAGCGTTGCGTATTCACTTTGTCAGGCCTTCTTCGTTTCTATAGAGACACGTAATTACGTTACATCATATATATATACACACAGCAGTATTTTTAGGAAGATCCAACACCCTAGATCGATTGTTTATTTTTTCCAAGTGATTTGTGTGACGACTGTGTTTCACACTGAAGGTGCCCAAAAAAATAATCTGCCTGCGATAAAAATGTCTTCGAGAACGCCTTGCAAAGTTCGTTGCATAGAGCTGAATTGCCACATCCGACTGAGACTGACTAAATATAATTTTCCATAGGGAATAACGATATATTTAATGAAAGCTTGCGCAAAATACTATATATTTATAATAAAGATAAGAAACAATGGAAGCGAACTTCGTTGCTCACTAAAAACCGTAATTTTCATTTTCATGTCAGGTCAAAGTAAAGTGAATGAGACTAGTTTGATTCCAGCTTCCAGAATAATTACGGAATTACACCTTTCTAACCTATCTCACTGTTTGTAGGTTTTATTACTTTGTATATTATTGGGAGAAAATATCTGTTTTTCAAATTTAGGACTCAATATAGAAAAGAGTGCAACATATATAAAATCGTGTAGACACAAACTATAAACATTAGGGCTCAAAAGAATACTGGCGATTACTGCTATCGACTAAGTTATCAATGTTTCCTTCTGGGAAAAACCTGTAGAAACGACGACGCATTTCAATTGTTCTCGTACTATCGAAGTATTCGTTGTATCTCATCATATTTTTTAGCATCTTCGTGTGTGTGTATACCCAATCCTTAATGAAGTTCGGCCGTAACATAAGTTTCGCGTGGATGTCAACGAATACCCTGAATGTTTGGATGCCAGGTAGCTTACGCTAAATTCGGAGTTTTCGGTATCACTCTAACACAGGAAAGTTCGCATAGAAGGCTCTCCATGGCTTCAAGTTTCGAACTTCGAGGTTATAATGAGAGTCTATCAAGGTACTTCACCTCTCCTACCTTATAAAATATGAAAACTATTTAGTGATAGTAATATAATGTGATTTGTGCGAACAATCAATATGTACCGATGATCCATTTTGTTCACAGTGGATGAATTCGTTCAATGCCCTATTGATCAGTTGGGACGTAATACACAATCAGTGTTCGCCCCGGTGTTATGCCCATTTTACAGTTTTGGAAAAAGTTAATAAACCCAAATAGACATAGCGGTTCTAATTACCCCAAACCAATAAACCAAACGCATCTTCTCAAAATGCAAATGTATATACACATGTATATATAGATATGTATTAGATAGTTATAGCTAATTCAACGCAAACAATCACCTAGCATAATCTTTTGTTATTTCTATAGTCCTCATAATACTTCGAGCTTAATGAAATTAGCAATTATTTTTACTGTAATAATAATATTGTGTTTCTAATTGATCGTTCTCCGACAGTTGTGCCGACAGACTCCCAGGGCAAGCCGGGTAGAAAGCCCAACGACAAATGGACTGTGGCGTGTCACGGCTGTTTCAAGACTTTTCATTATGGTTTCACTATTAGATACGGCAGTTTTTTAAAGGCTCTCATGCTAGAATTATGCGATGCACCAGATTTTTGCCTGTAAGCTCTTGACCTACAGCCTAATTCCCTTATATTAAACCTAATGGCATTATTTCTTTCTCTTACGGTAGTATAACCCAAAATTGTTTACGGCTTTACGTTCAAAGTAATATTATCACTGAATCCGTACTGGACTTGAATGTTCTATTAAGAACTTTACGAAATCCACGTGTGCCGTACGCGCATATAATATGACATTGGAGCGAAAATACAGGGCGTCCAACTTTGGCCTGGAGTTATGGGCCCTAACGTCTGCTGCCATACTATCAAAGAAGGGACAAATCTGTCTTTCGGCGCATCTCTTAGACACCATCTCTTCCAGAAGTTGTGCAAACTATCTGATTTCGCGCTTTATATAAGTAAATAAATAGGATTATTATGGTCAGGATAAACTGTCTCCTGGAATATGAAAACGCTAACATGGGGTTCGAGGTAATCTTTTCATCGGCCCGGTTAGTTTAGGAAACGCCTCTAGCGGCCTTTTTTTTTTTTTGTAGATTTGTCTGCACCCGAAAATACTGTTTTTGAGCGGTAAGTCTCGGCACACTCGGGTCCACGCTAAGAACACTGAATAACCTCTTCGTGAACTTCATTAACCCTGGTTAAAATATACCCCAGTAGTAGACTAACGGTCAGTATATATATATATATACATATTTACTAACTAGATTAAAAAATCGTAATAAAGAACGGGTTTTACTCTGAAACACATCGATTAAAGAGAGAGAGAGTATTTTCTTTATTTCTGAAATATTATAACATGATTAGGGGATTTTCAACGTAATCATTGTAGACAGATATCACTATAGAGTGTTAAACGATTGTAGAGGACATGGTTCTAGGTGTTACACTGTTAAATCTACTCCTTACTGCAACGATTTCAGTATTTCTTGCTACTTAAACGAAGACTTTCTAGAGAACTTTTTTTTTTCTTTATTCCCTGTATCGATATATGTATTATGATTGTCATTCGGTAAAGGTATACTTTTGATTTTCAGAAGCCATATATCCAACCTTTGCTTCAATGGAAAAAATTGCGCGCCTCTTTCGATTACTATTCAGCTCGCCGTTGGTATAATCCGTTCGTATAATAGCAAATGTACAAGTCCAACTGCAGTTGATAGTTGACACGAGCGCCAAAAAGCGGAATATCGACCGTTCCTTTATCCAGCATTAGCAGACAAGCGTTGTTTTCAAGAGTTCGTCTAGCCGAGGTTATCTGAACGTTTGCACCTGAGCCAGGGATCTCTGACAGTTTTCCTCGCAATTCCTTGATTTGCGAGATCTTTTACCTGTACGTTCCTATTGAGGATGACACCTGGTAAGTTATTTGAAGGATCACTGTTGACAAAGGTCATAGTGTTGTCACTGATCAGAACTCCACCATTTCCTTACATCCAAAAGTGTTCGCTTGAAAGGCTCAACGATGCTGATTCTACATAAAAAGCATAGGTCTGACCGCGTTTGTAGTATTACTCTGTGTAGCCGTTTGCCTTGCAAATATCCTTAAGGGTAACGTATTTTTTCCTGCCTAACGTAAAAATCGGTAAATTTATTGGCCTTATTTTCTAGGCTTGGTCCTTGGCACGTTCTTGCTCGTCTACGAAGGTAAATTTAACAGAAAATCAATGTCTTTCATATCTCTATTCCTCAGCGCGTAACGCGGAATATAGAATTTATGGACTGTACCTCACAGTTGAGACGTCGCAGCCTGTCAAGCGGCTCGTTGAACTTAGAAGTATCTGTTTGAAATGCGTGTTTAAATGGATCGCGGCTTGAGAACGTGCGAATTCGATAAGTATAAACACACATCGTATCTCCAACCGTATGATGAATTCTCAAAAGCGGATGCTTGTTTGTAGTTCAACAATACATAGTTCAATTGAAGTAGGCTGAATTCATTAGATCTTACGAGGCTTCGTTGCTCTTCGGCAATATTAAGGGTACGTTTTGTACGGTTTCCTTTCATACGTTATTTGCGCATTGATTTTTCACGAAGTTCGTCCTGAAATACGATAGAACTGAATCAATACTTACTATCCACTGGACTCGGCGATTGCCATAAGTCCAGAGGCATTTTTGTTCCTCCATCGAATATCTAAGTTAGCGTGTTTCACTTCGCGATTTCTGAACACATAACCGAATATACACACAAATACAGGAGCGGCCATCTAATCGGGAACGATTTCAAAATGATGCCCACAAAAAACAATTGATGTATTTGCATGATTTTTTGCATTGCGAGCTACAGCTGAGATTTTACATAGAATGAACTCATTGTTTTTGTTGATCTCTGTGCTTAGTTTTCAACCATCGTTACGCTCTTATTTAATTTTACTTCTAAAATGTTGGCACGGATATTTTACTTAAGCTTGTCCACTGTCCGTGGATTGTCCTAATACACGTTTCTTTTTAGGTACTCCCATAAAAAGAAGTTACGTCAAATGATCTGGAGATATTCGACGTTACTCCGGCCGAACATCAGACGCTCACTGAAGTGATCCCTTGTAATGCGATTACATTATTAGTTACGTGGAAGGGTGGATTATCCTGCTGAAACAGGTCTTGCAAAGCTTTTTTCGACGATTTGCGGTACAAGAAAGCTTAAAATCGTCCTCAGGTAGCTAACAGAGTTAACAGTTTCATCGAAAGGAAAAGGCCAATGACGTTCTCGGATAATATTTTTTTCGTTTTTTAATCTTTTGTCGTAGAGTCTTTCAGAGATTCTCGCTTATCAATAGACGACAAACGCTGGCCCATGTGAGAATGTGCTGGACAGCTTTAAGGAAAGCACCCTTTTAAGGGACAGGGCTAGATGTACGTGAAAAAACGGCCAAAAACTGGGCGAAGCAAAAAGCACTCGTAAAAAAACTTACGCTATTAGCGGTGTACTTAAGTAAAGTATTTAAGGCATAAAGTTTTGTAATAAAGAAAAACTATATAGGTTGCATAATCTGTGAGAAAATCGAGATACCTCAGACAATTTAAATGACAATGAACCAAAAACACGGCAGTTCCCTCTAAACAAAAAAGCACGATGCTGTACTTCGCTAAAGCCGCCAGAGCTTTACGAACATTGCCAAGCTGTCGTTGCAAAACTTATGGAAATAAATATATATAATTAATTATTATAGTCTCTGAGAGATTATTTGATTGTATTGTAATCCATAATTTTCTATACATTATGTAAAGGGTGAATTTTTGTTGTTTGCTTGGATTCTCTAGTTAGTTCAATTGGGCTAATTTTAGTATCGAGCAAAATCGGTACCAAAGAAAACTTTGAAAGGCACAATCGTTAGTAGCAGGTGGAGTTTTATGGCGGATAGGCCACTACAGCCGGGTGGCTACGCTCTGAGTTTCCAGTCTGCACATGAACGAAAAAATCGGTAATTGACATCGGCTGAGCCTAAAATAGAAATCTGATTTTCGTATTGTTTATTTGATAATTTATTGTATTTAGTGCGTCCAAACTGGAAACTAAAATTGTTACTTGAGGCAAATTAGACACCTAATAGTTATTTAGCGACTCAAGTGTACCAGCCCACATTGGTGGGTCTATTGCCTTACTACAACGTGTGTTTTGGCGGGCATTTGCAATTTCTTCTGGGCCTGCCATTAGTGTACGTCTCATAGCTGTCCAATATCCTTTCTTTACAGCCGAGAAGTTCAGCTTCTGACAGCTGGCTAGTGTGATCAAAAGCCGCCGTTCACGTATTGGCAACGCGTCACTTTGCTGCTAGCGCCCTCCTGCGACGACCGTATTGTCACGACGCACACTTCCGCTTTCAGCCTTCAGCTCGACTTTCTGACACGAATATGGCAGGTTGAAATCCTCCACAGGAACCTGCTGGGATACTGGTCGCCCCCTAGGTGGTTACATGAGTTCGATGTCGAGAAGCAAAGTTTTTGGAAAGGCTTTGCTTTTACGAAGCATCTGCGTTATTTGTGCGTCAAAATACTCACTACAGTCCCATCATCAGAACAACTCCCAGTGTCAGCATGTTAGCTGAATGGTTGTTTCTGCTTGTATCCGATTGTATTATTTACCGTGCTTCTAATCATTGTTAATAACAACATAAACGTTTGCACAGTCGGAACTCATTCAGAAACGTTATAACGGGTCACGAAATCGTGTCTGTCATTGGGTGGTACGGTTCGTATGTACAAATATTGTTGATACGAAGGTAGCCAGTGTTCAGATCTGATTCTTAATTAGCGTTATGCAAGCGATTATCTTGTTCGTCTGAAGAAAACCCGTCACTGTGGGATCAAAGTGGTAAATTCACTGCATATCTAGATCAAGATATTCGCTTCTATCGGTATAGGTGAGGAGATCAAAGACTTAAAATGTATCCTGTTTGCATTGCGTAACTTGAGTCGCTGCGTCGAAGTGGACGGTACAACGTCCATCCGCCAGACGTCTCGAATTGTGATTAAACTTTTTCGTGTAGATCGGAACTTCGATTGAAGCTAGAAGTGTGCGACACTCGAGAAATGCACATATCTATAGGTCTCTATGCAAAACGAAGTCAACGCGATTGATTAAATTTGTAGCTGTAATTTGTTACGAGCTTGTTTCATTTTGCGATGATTTAGTGCTAAAAGGCGATCTAAAAAGGGTTCTGTGTAGAATACAAGAACATCTTTCAGCATTATGATCAGTTGTATAAAGGTAAAAGTTTGCGGGGTACCTATCTTGCCTATATATTCATTTTAATTTGCACTAGAATATTACAGCGCTTCTATTATGAAAGTATTCTTCTATATCTTAAATGTTTATCATAATATGAGATCATTAACCTTTGGCCTGTGTTGTGCTGGACTCCCGCAGGTCACAAGGCCTATTTTCAGAACAGCTAAGGTGATATATCTGCGATAAGCCAAAAGCAAGTTGATTGCTCCTACAGACATTTGACATAATTTGTTACCCTCGACCCGAGATCGAATCAAAAAAATATCTATTCGAACGTTACATCTAAAATAAAATGCTAAAGTTAACTTTATTGCCAATACTATACGCGCCATAAATTTTTTAAGCAACCGAAATCTCGACTTTACTTTTTTGAGACGTGACAATGCTTCGTTCAGCTGAACAGTACAATGAGATCTCATCAAAATAAGATTTTCTGTTCAGGACGGCCTGTTCCTTTTTCTCTTCATGCTCTAACATGATCTAGCGCGTCAGTAAAATTGACGGGCTGCTGGCGAGGCGATTTCACTTCGAAATGTTACTATGACTTTTCGTTTGGCTATCGTGATCCTTTATCTTCATATTCGGTTCATGTCGAATGGAAGAATCATGGTATTGCACGCGAGTCTTCATTTTTTTTTCTTCTGTTTTCCGTCCGTTCACGCTTCGGGCAGTACTAGCAAGACACGCCCACGAATACGCAATTTGATGGATCGCGACTCTTCGGATACCGGACCCCTGATAAAGAACGGCTTCTCGCTTGTCGCTCACTCACTGCCGTTCGACAATTTAAGGACGTTTTTTTCGAATTTCTGCCAACCACAGTTCTAAGCTCTTGGTCTCGCCTCGATCATCCTTTCAAAGTTTTTTAATTTTGCTTTTTAAATTCTTATCTCCAATCGACTTTTGCTGGGCGTCGCTGCTATTGACTTAGCGCGGCCTGCCCCAGATATCATTAGGGTTACATCAACCGGCAACCCAAAACGTCCGGCACTATTTTTTTCACTGCGAGGCCTGTTGCAGCCACTCGAACGTGTTCGCCCTTGCGTCTATCATGTCGAAACGAAAGAAGTGAAATACATGGACGGAACACGAGAACACAAGCGCGTTCCAATTCTCTGCTGTTGCCCAGGTTAGTGAAAGCGACTTCAAAAGCTTAGAAAGGAAAACTCACATACTCACACTCATTCAAATCGGAGCCACTCGACAGCCGTGACACGACGATACGGACCTGCGAGAGACAAGCCGAGCTTACACCGAGGCCATATTGATATTTGCTTCATCCTTGCATGCTCGGATGGATAGGCATGGATGAGCATAGAGGAATAAGGATCAACATAAAAATCCATACATTATATTCACTGTGGACCGAGTCTTCTCCATTCTTCAGCAACGATGCGACACTTACTACGTATAGTCGGTCTGAGATTCAGATCGAGCGAGTATGAAAGAAAGGGATAGTCGCCACATTGCCGTAGGTTTTGCGCGTGGTTCGTGAGACTTGGGTAGAGCTCAGAGACTGCGGCAGTGGAAGAAATGGCAGGTGTCAAATCTGCTACTCACAGCGAAGAGGGAATATCGATATCATGAAAATGACGTTTTTCTAATTCAAGCAGCTGGGGTGGGCACGGTAGTCGAAGCCCGTAAAAGACAGAGCTTGAGAGATGGTGGTGCTCATGTACGTTGCTAGTGCCTACGTGTCCGCTCTCCGCGAAGAGCATCCGTGTGGCGAGGCAACTCTCAGGGTAAAAAAAAGAGCGTAAAAAAATGATGATAATAATAATAATAATAGGTACTAGTTGCGCTCGGAAAAAGAGCACTTAGCAGCTCTAACAAAAACGATGAATAGTTGGGAGAGGGCCTCCGGAATAAGATTATGGCCGAGCGAGAATTCACGCATGTAGGAACCACGTGCTTATTTATCAAAATAGCATATCGACTGCTGATATCGATTACTCTTGAAGAAAGAATTGTGAAAGCAGCGTCGGAGGTGAATCGCCAGACCTGCAGTGCTGAAAAATGCTGAAACATTTAAATGGGAGAACTTTTCCGAACGTCTATGTTTAAGAAGAAAGAAGAGCGCCTCGGGAAAAAGGAACAAAGAAACTGGATAAAAGGGAGAAGACTTCCAAGCTGGTAGCATGAATATGTGGTCGACCCTTGCGTCAGCGTGAGGTGGTTAACTACAAAACTTGGAATTTACAGATAAGGAGCAGAGAGACCGAAAATTGCGAAGGCAACCAATGAAACCGAAATACACTTGCAGCACGTAAAAAAATTTCTGCAAGGCAACATGGGATTTTCAAGGGTTCGAGGGCCTCTCGGTCTACGGGTAAACCGGAAAAGGGCTCGCAGGGCCGGAACCCGTGAATTGAAAAGGTGCGAATCGTACCGATATGTATCCCTTGGAAACGTGCTTGACAAACGAAGGCGGACGACCGAACTGAGAAGTTTACTTCATCTAGGATCATGTTGACAACGACAGCTTCTCTACGGCTCCGCCTTTAACCCAGTTTCTCTCTTACACACTGCAGCTAGAGAGGGATACAGCCCCACAGCGACGGGATGTGAGCCGAGCGGGCCAAACGAACTAAACAGATGAAGCAGTTTACATGTAACGGCAGAAAGGAACGGGCCATCGTGGACGAGGGAATTCAACTGGGTGACTCTGACGTCAAGCTGGAAAGACCGAATGGTAGAATTTCAACCCATGAAGGGTGGGAGGTGAAAACGCGTTTGCCCCAGGAGAGAAAACCCTGCATAGACTCGATCTTCTGTCTAGATTTCTGTCGTCTCTGCCGATCAGCTCTGATGTTCTGTCACATGGAATTACGTTTGCGTGCGAAGCAATGCGTATACTCTGTCAGTGCACAGAATGTTGAAACGGTACCATATCGAATTTATTTTAGTATCGTAATGAATATTTATAAGGGGTCAGTAAAATGGCTGAGCTTAGTTCTGACAAGTCGTGGCATTTTAAAACACTTGGGTTACGAACGTCTAATAGTTAAAGGTTTAATATATGAAATCATAACAATGGACAGGTCATTCGAAATCGGTGTCCCTGAACCTTAATTTCGATCTTGTTTCCCTCGCGAAGCGAATTAAAGCCACTAACGTAAAAGAGAACGTGTTGGCGAAGAATGACAAGAGGGACAATAATAAGAGCAATGTAAGCTTCAATAAAAAACACCCTACTCAGCGGTGGTTAGTCTAGCCGAAACATCTCCGTATTGATACGTCCAGTAAAGACTGGTTACTTGTAACGTGGTGAGAAACATATGGTAGTGCTTACGATATGCAAAGACCATAATGTAAAATCGCTTCTTTCTTTCAACGAGTAGCAATACTGCTGAACGTTGCCGACACCAAAAGCTACCGATACTTAGAAAGGCATTTACGTTAACAAGAAAATGCTGTGAGTCCGGAGCTCGGCGGCTTTCAGCAGCTGAAAAAATCAAGCATTTTTAATCTATCGTGGAAGGTCGCAGATTTCTTTAGAAGGGTGACCAGCATCAAGTTGTACTTTTGAACAAATAGATTCTTCAGTACCCTAGTTCAACAAATTAGCACAACTACGCAGGCTTTTCTCCTCTGGGCACTTACTCAATCATAATTAGGCTGTACCTCCATTAAAGACAAAACACGTTTACACCACGTATTTTGTTGCATAAGACATAAGAACTAGTGATAGGCTTGATGCCAGTTCACTTGCAGCTGCTATAATAATTTTATTTGATTTCTTCTTCTCCGTGTTTTGAGTGCTTGATAATCTATTAAATTATTAAGCGGTCATAAGACGTAAATTACGCAACGATCCGTGCGGACAGAGAGGACGCTAACTCGTGATTCGTTTGTCATATTAAAATTGACCAGTCGAGTCATGCTTTCCCATTACAGAATAAGATTACGTTGAAATGGAGTCTAAAATCGTGCCGGTAATTAAGACAATCGTGCCGGTAAGATATCGGTAATTAAGTATCATACGAATGCAAATGTCGGCAAGGAACTAATCAGCAATGTAAGAGCGAGTTGCAGTTCAAATATTAAAGGGCAAATTTGACATTGACTATGAAGCTAGTGGCGTTCAAGGGCAACGCCCTTAAGATACACACCAGAATCGCAGAGTAAGGGCTGCTAAAGCTCTGCTTGGAATTATTATTGTTTTGTCAATGGTACTGTAGGCGTAAAGGTTGTATAATACAGCGGTAGGACGGTCCTGATCTAACTAGTACGAGTCGTGAGCTACAGATAACTTATTCGGGCTTTCCAAGCACCAATCAGATCATTCACTCTGTAAAAATACAAATAAAAAGTAATAGTAAAACGGGCTTGTATAATTTGCCCACTTAGAAGCCAGCTACTTTTCCATCATCTTAGACTGCATCGTAAGTGCATTTTGCTTGTGAGCTTTTGGCTGATCCTTCGGTAGACGATATCTAAAGCCTATAATAAAAATCAACTGCGTTTTTGCATTATTTCTACCGAGCTTCTTTGTTAGTTGGGCAGTTCGAATAACTAACGCTCAAAAAGGATCCTTAATGCTACCCAGCCACAAATTGCGTTATAAAAAGTTTCAGTAATATTGTATATTTTCAACTAATTAACGTACTCTGGTGTGTGGATACAACAAGTAGCCCCAGGTGCAGGGAGGACTCTAAAAAACGTATCTAATAGAATCCATAGGCGACTCAGTAATGCGGAGAGCCTCAGACTTATTGGTAAACGGTACACGGTAAGCATACACAACAAACCTAAATATGATAATGCTTCGGTATCCAAAAAATTACCCGGACCATCTGGGTACGTATATTAAAGCTGGACGCGTTATGCTCATCTCCTCACGTCCACGTACATTGGTGATAAGACGGGAATGACGTTATACTGACGAGATGACTAATCGACAAATAGAATCGTCTTATATAGCTGCTTTTTCTCTTCCTCGAGCAGTAAATACAGTGCTACCGAGTCAGCGGCATAACAGACATGAACAAACTTCATCGTATTCGAACAGTTACCGCTGAATACGAGCACGACACCATATACCGAAAACATGGGCGGCACCTTTCATATTTTTTAGTGGGCATAATTGGGGCGACGAAGCAATTCTTCTCAGCATCAGCGCCCGCAGCATCACCACTAAACCAGGCTTTAGGTTACTTACGCGAGCGTTGCGCATATTAAACTTAATTGCAAGGAAATGCGAAGGGATCCGACTCTTTCCTTATTTTATCTGCTTCGTCCTTTTGCTCAGCGGGCAACAATAGCGGCTGCAACGCGATTTCGTAGAAACAATTTTGCCTCAAAATTGTCAAGCAGAAGTATCATTTAGGTGGATCGCGGGCCAACCATTTACTATACGATGGCAGTAGCGCTGTTCATTTGCTTGTACTTTTTCATTTTCATCGTCTTCTAGTTTTTTAGCTTTCTTGGCAAGACATCGTAAGTCCCATCTCCGTTGCCCTTTTATGCCCATATTCACAAGCGCCACTGCGGTGGTAAAAAGATCGTCAGACGAACGAAAAGGCCCGCGAGAAAGAGCAGTCGGCTTTCGGGGCTGGCTCGCGGAGCTCGTACAGTGCGTTCCGATTGGTAGAGGTTCGTTCTCTTTCGTGCAAGACGACAGCCAGGAAATAGACGACAAGGCGGTGAGGAAGCATTTTTGCCTCAAGCAAAAGACGAAGAACGCTTTCGTCCTCAGCGGAGAAGATAGAATAAAGGATACAGGGGGGCGCACCCGTAATCTCAGACGTTAAAAAGCAGACTTTTCCTACGACTGCAAGCCGCAAAAAAGTAACGCAGCATCGAGATCCTTTCCTCATCTTATTCCAATAGCTTGAGCTTGTGCAGAAAGGAGTCTGCTTCCTTCCTACCCGTTCAACGTTAGTAAGATGCAAGTGAACGGACTCTCTGCCCAGCCGCCGCATAGCATCATTCAGAACTGAACGGAAAGCTTCGCTAGCATTAGGAGAAGTTACGGCGGCTTCTACGGTGAACTACGGTGGGCTGCTGGGTGTCAGTGACAGACTCCTGTTGTAGCGGTTGAGACCGTGAATAGTGGCAGCTCTGATGAGCAAGGTGGCTATAGCAAAGACGCCAGCGTGCGCTTTTTCTTCGTCGCTGATTGCTCTGTCGGGGTTGTCGGAAAAGCACGGCTCTCCGACATTCGACGTCGTCCATGTTGATGCACTAAACACGAAAGCGGTTACTGTGACAGAAAGGATCTCAGTCGCCATTTACCGACCACGAGCTCTTATACTGTGGGAGCCACAGTGGCTACTTCGTAGCTGCACCAAGATAGACGCAATGGTGTCGCGGCCAACTTCGACTGCTACTCAAACAGGGAAGATCTTACTGGAAAAGCAAGTAAGTGAGCAAAACAGAGAAGACGAAGATATGGCAAAGTACGTTGCGGAATATGGGGCAAACTAAAGTGAATGAGGCAGAACGAAAGGGGCTGGAAGCGGCAAGAGAGTGAGTAGTAAAACCCTGAAAGAAAATCTGAAAACTCATTATTTTTGTGGAAGAATTGTGACAGGAGGGAGAAGCAGCTCCAGCCGCTGTTGGAAGTCGAAATGGACAAACGTTGGTGTCTATGGTGAGGATTGCTGATGCGAGACAGTAGAAGTAAGTGGCGGCTAAACGACGCTAAGCTGGTCAAGGAAATGGAGACAGCAGACACCGACGGGGAGTAAAGACTCGAGTGGCTGGCATATGAGAAATATAGAAATGAAGCGGAAGATATAGGGCGAAGAACAACACTCGGAGCATCGAAAAGTGAGCAAAGTGGAGCTGAACTATTTCGGTCTATGCAAAGAGAGACTAGACCAACCCATCTCAGAACCTCTGATCTCCTTGCCTTTGTTTGTATTGCGATTCTTCCGCGACCGTGCTGCCATCTCGAGCGGCGAAAGCGTCTTCGTTTCGCGAGGGACAAGTCCGTGTATCGCTAATGCAAGCTCGACGACCTTGT
Organism: Varroa jacobsoni; assembly: GCF_002532875.2. Lineage (NCBI taxonomy): Eukaryota > Metazoa > Arthropoda > Arachnida > Mesostigmata > Varroidae > Varroa > Varroa jacobsoni. Next base: position 496,821 of record NW_019214330.1, read on the forward strand.
GCCATTCCCCAATTTTTTCCATAGCCTCCTTTACACCGTGCCCGGTCATCGTTAGCTTGCCCATTGCTGACGCAGCTGTCGTCGTCAACTCCTTCTTCTTTTTCCTGTCCCATATGGCTCCCAGCATTGTGCTTAGTTTTCTTATTGTTGGAGAGGCGGCCCTGTCGAGCCACATGAGAACGTCTTTCTCCCCATTAGAGATCTCGTAAAAATAAACGTATGTGCTTATGAACGAAGCTGTGGATATTGTGCTGTAGCTACCGAAGAAAATGAGAGAGAAAAAGCCGCAATTTGCGATAGTAAACATACACGTGTATACGGCTCTAGCAGTATGCGTATGGGGCAGCTTTTATTTTCGGGAGACGAAAAAGAAGTTGTGACTATTGTAATGAGAGGTGGACATTTTTTTTTCGTGGTCACTAATTAGCCTAACAATCTCTTAGAATCAGCGGTAACGGAAATAGCGGCGAATAAAATTCACTTTCCTACCTGTCAAAATGAATCGAGTCTGCGAAAGAGATAGGACAGTCAAGCATAGACGGGCAAGGTTTCACTGGAGAAGGTTGAAAGGTGAAATTATTACAAGAAAGCGACAACAAACGTGTGGCGAGAGAAGCGGCATGCGATAGCGTAGTAGCTCTGATAAAATCATTGAAATCGTCTTCGGTCACAATCTGTGATAGTGTTTCCCTTTTTTAATTTTAGTGCCTTAGCAAATAGATCAATTAAACAGAACTACAGAATGGGGCCCATTACAGGTCCTGAACATGGAAAAAAATAATGAAGGAGGTCAAATATTTTCATTTGATATGAACCATAAGCCCGTTTACCCCTTGGATTCCAGGGCAGCTCGACAACTTGTAAAGACAGGCAGATCGCTCGATACTCAAAGATCGTAGCAATTTTTATACGATGCAAATCGAGTCTAGGTAGCGTGCACTCGAACGTGCTATGGCCTTCAATTTTAGATCGCATATATATATATGTGTGTGTGTGTGTGTGTGTGTATATATATATGTATATATATATGGAAGTCGCAAAATACGTCATAACAGAGCAGGTTTCTGCTTATCGAAAAATTGTCAGAATAGAAAGCACGTGTTGCACGTTAATGGACGCCACCAGTTGACCATAGTAGGTTAAACAGTCTCTGACGGGCGGGATGTGGGGGAACTATCCGTTACCGTAGTAATTGACCTGAAGTATTACGGACAGATAGTTTTGTTCTTCATTTTCAGTAGTTCAGTTGCACTTCACAAAAGGGTAGCTTTAAAAGTTCTTTGATTTCAAGCCCGAACTACATATGCAATTTATCGTAACTCGAAAACGTCCTTTATTTTCCACAAAAAATCTAGTGCGTAGAGTCAGTTTGATAGCATTTAGCGCACTAATTACGGTCGAAATTTCCAGTTCAGAGCAGTAACTGGCATCTTCGGATTACCGTCTGAAAAGCTGCTGATTGGTCCTTTACGTGATTATTCTTTCAATCCGACACGTAAAAGAAATGCAGAAGCTAATTCTTGTTGTGCGATACGACAGTGTACACACACCCGGCAGAATCCAAACAAGAAGAGCGATGGAGTGAAGTAACTTCCTAAAAAGTATGAAATTTTGCTGAATCAAAAAAAGAAAAAAAATCAAAACAGCCGGACATAATAACTGTAATGTTTACCAATAGGAGTCCGAAAACAATGCTTCGCCATTAAATATAATTGGGTAAAGAAGATGCCGTGAAAACGGACCCTTGTGCACCCCTTCATTTTATACCAAATACTTCAAATGCACAGGCAAACACAGTGCATGTAATCTACGTAAAAGTTCATACACTTAATCAATCTAATCGTAATTCAGGAATTAGAACAGTTATGAGAACTTGTTTTGGCAATAAATCTAGTAAACAACATAAACAAATATTTCGTTTATGCTGTGATCGTTGTTCCGGTGAGTAAATGGCAACCTTCTCGATTTCTAAAGTTGTTCGGTAGTGACTGCTAAGAGAACGGATCACTCAAGTTCGCGGCCCTTTTCCGTGGAAGATGACGAACTAAACGCGAGTCCTACTAGATAAATCGGATGACGCAATGCTGGTCTGGTTAGCCGCGGATAACAAACCCCAATTGCCCTAAAAAGAAAAATAGGTAAGCTTTGTTGATTGTTCTTCAATTCGGATGTCCCCTGTTGAAAAGACTGTTACGCTACAGATTTTACATGCCTATGTACCTTATTGTTGACATCGCTTGCTAATGAAAAAATGGTTTCTGATTATTGATGGTAAATAGAAGGCCACAACATATCAATAGCCGTACGTCAAATACCTTAGATGTGCAAAATACGTTTAAAATGAGAAAACCATAAAATTGATGTATGTTAATTGGAGTGAAGGTGTTGCTTTTCGGGTATAATCGGGTATATTCCTCGCTAGTGTAATAGGGTCTGATAGTGAAGTCTGTCTGGGCTATTTTGATCCGTTTCCTAACTGCTTGCTTCAGCACGATCCACGACGAGCCAAACCGCGGTAGACGAATCTATGGAAGCATATCAAGCAATACCCACTGCATCAAGGCCGGAGAAAAAGAAGTATGGTAAAATGCTCGAATCGTATAGCTACCAAACTGATACAAACTTTAAAAAAATGTATGATCTACCCTTCAACGTAATGTATTGCGAAAAAAGAACGAGCAATGATTTGGCGCAATTGACAAATGTGACAGGATAACAACGATTCTCGAGCTTCATTGCAGAAGCAGCTCGCTTTGCAATTTTTGGCACGTGCCCCGGTGTGATTCTGGTTCTTATGCTTTCTTTATATGAACACGAACACTGTATCCGTGATATGAGTGACTGCTTAAAGCTCTACTCACAGCGGCGTGGCAGAACCTCTGCACGGAGCTGATTGCCAATGACTGCCGCACGTTAATGATAGAGGCAACTATTGTAGTAAAAAGACTAGCACCATTTTAACGAGGGCTCCATTATTGCTTAATGGTGACTATGACGATATTAATTAGCCGTTATGATCGTTTTCCGCTGGTGGTGTGTTAGCTCCCGTGTGTTTGTGTTTTGAAGAGCGTAACGCAAAAGTGCGTTCGGCTTTTGGCGCTTCGTCAAGCTCCTGGATGGAAAGGAGGTTCGATAGGGAGAATAAAAAAAGGGGTAAAGGAGGGATTGTTTTAGTAATATATGTCTGTGGCTAGATTAAAGCAGAATGCGTGCCGTATGTGATGCAGTGCTATAGCCCGGATAGATATCTCGTTGCTAGGGTGCCAGGCTGTCTGTTACTGAGTAGCCACATTCGGCTCAGTTATGATAAAAAGAAAATGAGAAGATGTTGGGCGACGGGCTGGTGGAGGGCAGGAAGCGAAAGTCAGCACGTGTCACGCAGCACGAGGGCCGGCCCAGCTTCGCATTGCTTGCTTGCTATATGGATGACGGAGAAGCTAGGGGAAAGTGTTCTGTTACGGTCAAAGTCTGCTTTCGCTGCTCAGTCACGTCGCTTCTACTGCCTTGCCTTGATGATCTTCCGACTCTTCCTCTCTATAGCTGTATGACCTTGGATCTCTCTCTAAATTTAGTTTGTCCATTTTATATATCTGCTAGCCACTGTCTTCACACCGTAGTTGAAAGAAGCGGCAGTATCAACGATAATAATAGTTCCTACTCAATGAAAAAAAATTATTTTTCCTTTTATGTTCGCACCGTTGACGGCCATTTTGCAGACAACCAGGACTCAGACACACGGACAGCCACACGACTTCACCATGCGAGTGGCCAAACCCGGAACGCAATTCGTACGATGGAAGACCTTGGAAACAGTGAGCCGCTACACGCTGCCACGACTCAAGTAACGGAGATTGTAAACGAGGCTGCACCACAGAAACATGGACGCGAGTTTGTTAAGTAGACTGTATCAGGCTTGTGGCACAGCCTTACTAGAAGATGGATAGATAAGCCGCCGCTACAACTGTCCTCTTTTCAATTTAGGATAAAGATGAACCACAAAGCTTTGCAGTCTGGCCGGCAATATCTTTTAGAGTCAGGTTCAGTTGCGAACGAGGTCCCCGATAGCCAATTATAGAGCGCTACGCTTTGTCGTCCAGGAACATGGATATCACACAATGGGCTGAAAAGGACTAACATGAATTTTTTTAGTGGTAAAATGTAGAAAGGCTAAAAGGTGTAGGTAGAAACTAAGGCGAAATAACTGTTAATAACAGAAATAAGAGATAAGTAGAGGAAACTGGCGATACAATGGACAAACGACTTTTTTCGAATAAAGAAAACGTTTGGTATTGTCTCGGTGGAATTTTAGTGGACCTCTAAGATATATTAGATGGTACCTCCTAGATGATGTAAAAAAAAACGTACTTACACCATGTATTGGCCAAGCTTGATGTGCCAGGCACCCTTTCTGCAGAGAGCGTACGTCAACCGCTTGGGTGTGACGCTAATTAAACTATCTTCCTGCCTTTTCTTCTGATCTTTCTTTGTTAGACACATCCTGTATAAACTATTGCAATTATTAGGGAACAAGGTTAGACATGGTGCCAAGTTGACACTTATCAACTTGGCCCAGTGTCACTTTACACTCATGTGATTAACTATAGCGTTATTTCTCTAGCGCTTTTCGTTTCCCTTTCCCTAAAGCGTTTTTCTCCATTTGTCTCAACCTTTTACTTTTTTCGCTTCGTATCGCGTCGCGTTGGCAACCATGTCACGCCGCTCGAATTTTCCTTCAAACCGTTCTGATCGATTTGTTTGGTCAATAATCTCGTTTATTTCAAAAGTTCCGGAGCGCAGACGCAAATGTAAGTGGATGAGCGTCTGGCCTATTTTAAACGCTTTTGCTGGGAAACGACGTTTGATAGCCACCTTACAATAACCAGGAGGAGGCAGCCGCCATTTTTTAGCGGGGGTTTCTTTTTGTGTTTCGTTCCACGGACACACAAAACGCTGTGGGGTGAAAACGGTGAGGAACATTGGCCGATGACAAGCGGCCAACAAGAAGCAGGGAACCATGAAGGAACGAAGAGTGCTGAGTGATTGCTTATGATATAAAGAACGCCGACAAGTGAAGGAGATTTGGAGGGGTTAAAAGATGCCCGCTGTGAAAAATAGTGACAGGGCTGGTTGGAAGCTTGAGTGTGGGTGCATAATGCGGATGCTATAACGGCTTTCATCTCATCGGAACGAAAATGGCACGACGTCGGAGGTTACCTAGAAGCCCATATGGGGGAACAGGGCGAGCTGATGACGTGAGTGAATTTCGTGGTGGCTGATCTGCTGCCACTTTTTAGATAGTGGAGATGATGGGTGGCACCCCGCAGGAACGAAACAAGGCTTGCTAAGGTAACCCGAGAAAAGCCATTGCCACAGCTTTAAGATGGGTTCTTCTAATGCTGAAGATGCAACGAGCATTGGGCTCACGACAAGCCGAAGTGGCAGCTGTAGTAGTCCTAATAGGAGTTCGGAAGCAAGAGGAGCCATGTAAGTGAATTGCGCTGCAACTTAGCTTGACGGTAATTTAATATTATAACAGCAAAACTGAATTAATTTTAAAGATATAGAGAAATGGGTTCACTGAGATGTATGATACATGTACAAAGGGTTTAAGAAAAAGTAGGCTTTGCACATTTTGACTTTCACCCTTTGAAAGAATAGGTTTATACCTTTTTTTTTTTAAGAGTAGACTTACAGTTGGAAGGCAGGTGAAGTGAGGTATGCTAAATTTGTTTTTAATTCACCAATAATAACTATCATTAATAAAAATGTATAATGACGGCGTCACAGCACTTACCGCCTACTCAAAAGCAAGTGCTAAAAGAAGATTCTTTTCCCTATTGACCTTCTCACATGCATTTGCAATGCACGTCTTCATTCCGGCGACCGACCTGGCGGTCTGTGTAGAGATTTCGTTCTCCGTAATGGCCCTAAAGAATAAATTCACTAAGGTGAGGTCTGGTTTCAGCGGACGTCACTCTACTATGAGCTGAGAGCGCTTCATCATACTCGCATTCATCACGGGAGTACTGACGGTTACGAATGTACGGCTAGAGAAGATATATGCGAGCATAAATCGACCCAACCTGACAAGGATGTCAGATTTTGCATTGTTTTAGAATCGTTTTCAGTTTGTGCATAGTAGAATTAACAATGGCTTCTATATCAGTGTTCGACAAAATGCAAGTATACACAAGCCGGCCATACCAAGCGACCCATAATAGAAGAAAAAACGCGTACCAGTTATATTTACGCAACGCCAATGTGACAGTGACTGGCAATGAGGCGTGTGACGTTAAGTAATAAGTAGTCGTCATTTTTTCGCGTACGTTCGTTGCATGTTTTGCATTTGTTGATACAATTACTTCCGCGTTAACTATCTTCAATTCCACCGATTTTCCGTATAATAGTGGATGGGTTCGTCCAATCTGGCCGAGTGCCGTTTAGGGTATGTTGGTACAATTTGTCTGAAGAATATGTTATCAATGAAGTGACTATAAAGAATAAAAAGTATGTACAAATTACATTTTAATAGGTATAAGCATCGCTGATTGTGAAAATAGTACGAGAATCGATGGTAACAGTTAATCATTAGATGTACCTGCTGAATGGAGCGAAAAGGTGTATTCTTCTGAATAATGAGAGCCTTTATGTACATATGAACTCGACCTATACGTCATACAACGGTGTACGTTTACAGGCTGTATTTTTCAATTCATCGATTGATTGCATAGAGTAAAAGTAATTGTTCCCGTCTTTCAACGAAGTTGTTAGGACAGAATACGATTGATTCAAATGAAAAACATATGCATCAAAACGGCAATCATCACACATTACGATCCTGCGAACAAAATTTAACTAACACAATTAGTAATTCTAGATAAAACTTAAAAACAATGTTTTTAAAAGCGCCAACAATATTCTTATGTATACCGGCCCACATGCCGACCATTTTATGTAGTACGATGATACATCCCATTGATTACGAGGCACAAGCAATGGAGTCGAACAAATATATGGACCAGCAGGCTACTGCACTTTCGTTTTATTTTGTGTCGTACACGGCCCAAATTGTGGAACAAGTTCATATTGCTTCTATGTGATCAAGGTACATTATCATGACAATTATAGGGTGACCATTTCCGACGGAATAGCTTATCACTGGGCAACTTGAACAATAAAACTTTTCACCACCTTTTCAAACAATAAGCAATCTTAAAGTTGTGCAATGCCCATAAAAAATTTCTAGTCATGAAAATCTCCGGAAATTATCGGGCGATGGCTGAACTTTTATTAGGGGGCAAAATACGTGTATTACAATAGTATTAAGCCTTCTTATTCAAACAAGCTATCAAGGTTATATCTGAATCAGACATTGGGCACATGAGAAGGTAGCCGAAGTTCGTGGTTACGTGATTTTTAGGAAGGGGCCATATGGCTTAGCGTCTGTTTTAAGCATACCTGGGAAGTTATTGTTCCCCATATTAACCCGGTATTTGATATAAGTCAACTGCCCATCATCACTAGCTCGAGCAGAAACGTTCTGCTATAAATGAGCCATTCTCCGGTAGTTTAAGGGCTCTTTGGTTGACCCACGGCCTGGGGCGGCTTATCGGCTCTAGAGTCTTTTAAAAGGCCTTACGGTAAGCCATAAGGTATGTGCTCAGTCCAGTACCAGCGCAGCCTTCGTTTATTCCTTCGGCGATGTTGATAACAATTTTTTCCATCTCCATTTTATCCATCTATCAAGGCTGCCTTCTAAAAATCCTCTCGGGCGTGTTTCCAGCCTCGCTAACTTATGATACCAGCCTGACTGCAGCTTCAGCTGCCTTAAAACCTTCAATAATTAACTACATCATTGGAAATAATGGGTCTACATTTGGTGGGATCCATCACACAATGAAAATATTAACTTTTCAGGTCACTTTATTGACTACTGGTTTAGGTGTATTCATTGCGATTCGAGTTGTGTTTTACGTTGAGCAGGTATAATTAAACCCAGATGTGACAACCAGCCGGTTTATGTGATATATTATAGAAAAGTGTCTTACTGCATCAATGCTAAGTAATTGTCCGAATCGACATTTGCCCCATAAACGAACCAATCTGGGAAATCTGAAAAGAAAATTTCTTCACTTTATCGTCTATTTTATTCAATTCTTCTCCAGAACCGTAATGTGTAATTTTGTGAGCCGTTTCATTTTTACCCAAAAAGGGTGAACAGAGTCCTCATAATGTAGCCCTTTGATTGCATAATTCTTACATATGTGTTGATAATTTTCGGATTTCGAAAGTTTCTCGTATAGCCGTTTGCTTGGTGACAGCGTCAGTAGGGTGTTGAGGCCTTGAAATGTTTGATACCTTAAACTTTGCTACCGTCTAGAGCTATCTTTCAACAAGATTGTCCTAGCTAAAGATCGTATATTGTTTAGGCAATTGCTAAGGTAATAATAATTTAGTTCTTTTTAAGTCTTGATCCATTGGTTAGATAAAGCATAATACAACGTTCAGGCAAACACGTCCTGTACACATAGGAGCCACTGATGGTCTATTTCTTAAATACGAAGCCTCTCCTATAAGCTAGAAACAGGACGTGAAATTAACAGAAACAAGTTTTGTTAAAGAATATAAACTGTTATACTAAAAGTGTTTCGATCCAGAAATAAAAGGCGTTATACTTCAAGAGTAGAACACCTATGCAAACAATTTCTCAGAATTAACTGTAAAAACAGAGCTTACATTATTTTACTTATTTTTGATCCACTTCTCTGCCATTCGCCGACCTACGAAGCGGCGCCCAAAACAAAAACAAATCTATATATGTATATATTGTACTCCGTTACGGTCTACAGCAAATCTTTAATCAACTTAGTCCCTGTGCCAATATTGACAAACACGTGGTAAACAAACGCTAGGAAATTATTACTAGGAGAAGACGAGAGGTCTAAACGTATTGACCGTCATTTGTGTAAATTTGTTACAGGGACGATTTTGGGCAAGAAAAACTTCGTCTTAAAGAAAGACACGACGCACCGGTTAGTCTTGAGCTTAACAAGCGAAATTGGCTGTGATATTTCGACTCTTAATAGTCATTTTAGCACACTGGGTGCTCGGTATGCGCAATTGAGTTCAAGGAGGAACGCATTAGGCGATTGAGTAATGGTAAATCCCATCTTCACCTTCAAAATCTTCTTAGAAGACCTCGATGCTCACAGGTACGTATCGTATAGACAAGTTCTTGTTACTAAATATTTGGACTTAGTGGATCTCGAATGTATGCTTTTGCTTATAAGTCTGATGGCTTTCATCATGTCTGACTTTAACGAATAAAAAAAAGTTGAATAAATAAGCGTGTTAGCATAAATATATACGACATGATAAACTATTCGCTAAGCCAGAGAAATATTACGAGGTACGGCGCGATCAAGCATCAAAGGGTCGACTGTCACAGATAGTCTCACCAGGCAGGACAATCAAATACTTTCCAACATGCACACCCCTGAAGTTTAGTACGATAATTATGGTATTCTATGTTATGAAGGGAGTGTTGCTCGACTTGGATGAACTATGCCCTTGTTACGCAGTCTAAATATACATTATCTCGCATATTTCACTTAAAGATAAGTAAATAACCATTTGAGGAATTTATAAAAGTATCAAATACATACAAGCTTTCATTACTTGTACACGTTATGTTTTTACTAGCGATGTGTCCAATTGTTTTTCCAAAAGCAAAAGGCAACGTTTTGTTCCGGAAAAATCAGCCTTCAGGAATCAAACGTAGTAATAAATAGACACAACGATGTACTAGAACTGCGTCGACTTTCGAAACAGGTATGTTCCATTAGATTTACATAAGCCTCTTAGGTTCTTGTTGTCCTTCTAAAGAGGTTTACCTCATCGTTGACCGTACGCTCAAACTAACGACGCATTTTGGAGCTAACTTTGTTTATCCAGTGGCAGATAATTAATCTATTCGCTGGTTACACCCCGCTGCATGTCACTGTCACTCCATTGAGCACCGTGCTCCATGCACTTGCGCGCCCATTTGATCACATCACAATATTCCTAAATTTTATTATCTATTTCCATCTCTAACTAAAATGGTGGATCAACAGGGCAACTCCGCTTAGCCCAGTTAGACATTCGGAGACCTAGGTGAATAGAGCGCTCCTAAGCTACGCAGGAAAACGCTTTTACACTTGGTAAATGCTCATACAAAGCTAAGCCGAACGCCGCGTAAATGCGTATTTATATATTAGGCAATCGCTGTTATAGGATTAGACTGTCCCGACCCAGAAAACGGCTAGACGTGGCTGGTTAGGATAAATGGAAGAAGAGAATGAAAAACGCACAGAGAAGCCCTTTGCTAAGAAAAGACTGACAAAAGTATGGCAAACGAGGCGCAGCGACGAGCCCGAACGCTGTTCCGCTTCTGTAATATTAACCTACATCAAGGTATTCTTCTACGTCTATTACGTTACTAGTCTTTTACCCGGTCGTACATTCAGTCTCATTCTAACCTTTCGCTAGCCTACTTAACCTATCCTGAAGGCGGAAAACGGAATTCGTGCTCTCTTTATAAAGTCGCTGGTTAAAACACATGACCACCGACCGACCAAGCGTCCTTTCGTTCTGGCCATTCCGCTAAAACGTGGTAGTAGCAGCAGCGGTCTGCAGCGCATCAAGATCCTTCCGAAAAAAAGAAAAAAGAGAAGGTCGAGGTGAAAGCTCTTCGACTCAACCAAATCCGCATACTTATCCTCTATGGATTGTTGAAGAAGGGTGAGCTTGCCGCCGCTAGTGCTGCTATCATTCCTGCCTTTGGCAGACTTTCTTGCTTCCTATCTCTGTTGCTCCCTCTTTTAGGTTTTTTCGTTCTCATTCCGTTCCCTTTTTTATTTTCTTCTGCCCTCCTGTATACGAACCAGGACCAACAAACGAACTAAAGAAAGCCATGCCATCCAAGCGGGTCGAGTGGTCCTGGCGATATTCTCTCAGGCTGCACTGTGTTTCCCTCAGCGGAAAAACAAAGAGGTTCCTTCTCGCCTTAAACATACCGCCTAATAACAGCCATTGCTGCTACTCGTGCGCTAGGCTTGAACCCCCGGGACGGCCGTTGTCCGTCACTCCCTTTTGGTCCGGAGCTCTTTCTCTGTGTCTCCAGAGGCAGCGACTGGGTTCTTGGCCCGGCAGCACGGTCGGAACTCGGGTCGGCCTCGAGGTCTCAACTAACCCAGGCCCCGATCTCGTTTCTGTTGTTACTAGGCAGCTCCATCTCCGCTGCTGAAGAAGAGGGCATAAACGAGAAGGGAGCAGGCAGACAGGACAGGCCGGGCTAGGGGGCCGGGATGGCCGGTTGGTTAGTTCCTGAGAGAAGAGGAGTTAAACAATACATTGGTTTAAAACAAGAGAAAGAATAGCCTGAAAGAGAAGCGAAGCTTTCACTCCTCTCTGTTTGCCTGTTCTTCTTGCAGTGGTTTGAAAAAGATAGAAAGCGAATGGGGGGTGCCGGTCCACGGGTAAGGTAAGAGAAATAACAGGGTCGTTGAGGAGGAAACAAATTTTCGAGGATGGGTGATTGGGACAACGGATCGACGGTCGGCTAGGGCGTCTGTTTTGAAAAGAGCAAAACGAAAAAGAGCATAGAAAGAGGACACATTGAAAGGCTCATTAGGGGTCCCCTGGGCTCGATGGAGCTTCGGTCGCTTGCCAGCCACTGGACCTCAGACCCGCTCTAAATATGAAAGAATGAGAAGCTTGAAGTCATCAAGCAAGCTCTACGAAAGCTATCAAGAAAAAGCGTCATGGACATCATCGTCATCGTTGTTGGGACACACTGTGCTATTTGCGTATGCGTGTCTGTGTATGGGCGTGATGTTGCAAGAGCAATTTCGAAGAACGTGTGATTTCACCTTCAATATGAAAGAGTTAAGCATATCTACAAGTATTGTATTATATCAGTAATTTTGCCTCAACGATCAATCACTGGGTCAGATTATAGATGCTAACGGCAACTGCTACCAATGTTACTCTGCCATAACCTTGTGAATGTAAGCAATTATAATATACTATTATATAGTGTCAGGGGAATTCGATTATCATTTTATTATTTATTTCCGATGACTTTTACTATAAAAGTGGATTCAAAACAAAAGGGATTTTTTCAAAAGGATTAAATATATTTGTTAAATGTAACAATTGGGACCTCGCTTTCAAAATAGAAACGATGCGTTCTGTTATTTCAGAGCGCAGCAATTACTCTTCGCGGAAGACTAACCTTTTCGAGAGATATGCTATTAGCATTACTGTTTGTCTTCGTGCTAGCGGTAGTTAGATAATGGTAAGAATTGTTTGAGTGAATCCAATCAGCCTGAGGCCGATTCAAATAAATTTTCTTCTTCAAATCATCATAGCGTATAAATGATGATCTTCACTCGCCTACATTTGATCCAGGTGATGTTTAACGCTGTGTTTCGGGTTCTCAATGTCCTAGGTCTGAAAATCCAGCTTCATAGAAAATGTTTCTCTTCAACATGAAGTGTCCACTAGAATATTCAACTTGCGCAGAGGTAGAAAGTGATTGGTCTTACGCTCTCTAGAAATCGTGAAGGTTACGTTATTCAATACGTGTATATAATGTGGACGTATACACAAGTCAGTAGACTTGTTATCTCTCGACTTATCTTAGACTTGTTAGGATTGTTATCTCGTATCTCTGCAAGCAAAAAATGGCTGAATAAGTAAATAAAATGAATAGCATTTATGCAATATGAAAATATGTATATATTTATGTACATTATTATTACATTATATACATTAAAGGTTAACAAATAATCCATATCGTCTTACTAATATAGATTCAGTTTACTTTTTTACCTTCATCTTATCTACTTATTCAGCCATTTATTTTTTCCAAAGGTAAGAGATAGCAATCTTAATAAACTTATATACGTATAATAGACGGGTGACATTTACTTCAAAAGAGGTTTTTTTTATTTGGCCAACCTTCAAGCACGAGTGTATCACATCTTCCAGCTTTTGAGACTCTTGAGTTTCTGCTAGCCACGAGAGCCATTAGATTGGCGCTCGGTCTCTTTGGAAATGGTATACTTTTATCAAAGGTACAATTAGTTCGCTTTATTTTGTAGCGTTATTTGCTTACTGCACGCATCATGGGTAGTAACATACTGACAGCACATCCACCAATACGTAAACCTGTCGTTGCATTCTCTATTGTCACTGAGGAACAGAACGGACTTCAACGCGACCTATGTCTATATCTAGCTATTGCAATAGATGTCGATATAATGTGAGAACAGTTTGAATAAAAACATCCAATAAATTGGTTGCTTCTTTCTTAACATACTCTGTTTACTATCACTAGCAAGGACGTTTACGGTAATGTCTCTTTGTCTTTCCCAGATTTGAGTTCTGATCAAGAACTGTCGGCGAGCTCAGAAAGGCAGTTAGGCAGGCACGTTTCGCTCTCTTATTCTTATTCATCCTAACCCCCTCAGGCTCGTTTTTATCCGCTTTTTGTCGCGCTTTAGTGCACATATCTAGCCAATGATCTCGAGCAAAATCGTTGGTAAACGCATGCAGTGTCATCGAAGGTAATCCAGTCGTTTGCCCAATTCCGGCTGCAGCCACCCTACTCACCGACCGGCTATCGCCACCTCTCAATTCACTTGCACGTGCCAGCCGCGATGCACTGCCATTGCCTTAGGCTGCCTCGTCCCGGGCGTCGATTCTCTGCGCGCCCCCTTGGACTGTCAATAGCAGGCCTATGTGTTGGATAGAAGGGACCTGCTCCACTATCGTTTGCGGCGCCCATCTTGCTATAAATTGCTTAGGCACTGTTTCAGCTTTCTGCCAAAAGAGTATATAGTACTACCTATTCTAGGTGAGTGTGTCGTAGAGCTGGTACGTGGTGGGAAGCTAGCGAGGGGTGACAGACGGGCTGAGGAAGGTGGGAGCAAGCTTGAAAATCCCATTCCGCCGCATTGGGAGATCGCTTGGTGGGATAAGCAGTTCCTAGGTTTTGTAGATCACTCCGCCTTACCACTTCGTTGCAGAGACCATCGTATCATCGATATTGGTTGATGGGTCGCCGGCAGACCGTTTGGTCGACTCGATGGATTCGGTAACCGCCAGCGTCGGCAACTCTGTCGTTTTCATCCTTCATTCCCTTTATTTCGAAAATAAGGTAAAAAAGAAGTAGCTGAAGTCCATTCTCCTCTGCAGCGGTAGTTCTGTCTATATGCCTGTCTATCGACCCGTTTGTCTGTCTGTATGTGTATGTGTATATCTGTTTTTGTCAGTGGGCCTGCTCAAGCCTTCCTTCCGCGCAGAATCTGCATTCTGATCCAGTCGCCTTTCTTTGAACTCGACAAATCCAGGGGATTCTCACGGTCCATAGAAGGAAAAGAGTGGAAAGACCGACCAGAGACAGGTTCTTCTTTGCTGCCAAAAGGCAAGTCGGTTGAGATTCGCTTCGTTGCTCTATAATTCTTGATTCATTCAAATTGAGATTCAACTTGCGAAGCTGGCCGCCAAATTGAGAAAAAAGGCAAAATTTCGTCTGCTAAGACTGCCAAGTTTTCTGAGACAGCTTGAGAGCCTTTGAACAACGTTGTACGGACGGATCAGATAAAGCCTCAGACAATTTTTGGCTGATACAACAACTGTTGGAAATTAACGCCAGCTAAATTAGGGCATTCGACCGTGCCGTACAGTGGCAACTTTATTTAATTAGCAATTTGCTAACTTACGAAGCTCGAGTGATTGTTTTTTGTCAACACTGGCAACTGTTCGTTTACACACCTGTGATGAATGATTGTGATTATAGGTAATTAGAAGCCGCTGAAAATGATGACATATGTAAGAACTGTATTTAGTAAACGATTAAAAATTGTTACACTAAGTTAAATCATTATCAAAGTTATTTTATTTCAAAACATTTCCCACCTTCACAATGATGAGCTAGCCCAAATTAAAGTACCATAAGTCCTAATCAGATAGATTTGTGACAGCTAAATGAAAGTCTAACAAAGAACAATATACGATTGTGCTTGATTTCGACTATTACGTCAAAGGTATTCCGCTGCGGTTAACGTTTTCCGTGTTACACAGCACGGGCACATCAAAGCGCACACAAGGTGCTCACTAAATATGGGTTTTCCATTTTTATCAAACGTCGATGGCTGCACTCCTTTTCATCTAACTTTGTTTTTCTTGTACGGTTACGCTTCTCGATAAATAATTAGATAAGCGTACGCGACCTTCTTTCCTAAAAGGCAAGGTCTTTCAAACCCTTTACGGACATCGGTTCATTTCACAAGCTAAACCGGGGTAAGCGGCTATGTCTGCCTAAGAACATTGACAGCATCAAGTGGGCCGTCAACACCCGCTACGCAGAAACGTTTCGCCAGCGCAAAGGCCAAAATAGCAACAACGTCATTGCTAACTTACCTGAAGTGATTTCCTGGTCTTTTCCCGTGCCCGCACAACTAATGATCCAGCGACCAACTCAGCTCACTTGGAGCCTAGCTGGCATGATGGCTTATAAAACATTAACATTTGTTCATCATCTTATAGCTATAAGGATAGGGAGCAGGAAGGATTATTGAATTTGATCATTAATTGAAAGTCAGTACCATGAACTTCCGAACTGTAGTATTTACAAGAGATAACACGATAATAGCAGCTAGCACACCTACCCATGCCGATATTTTGAATATATAACATATATTCCGGGATATATAACAGTTTTTTCTATTTTTTTTACAGCCAAGTAAGTAGTAGACTGTTAAGACCTGCCTATTTAAATCTTAGTGCCTCGTATTGTCATGTAGGTATTTCAACAGCCAATCTATACAACTACGTTGTCGTTGATGCAACGGATACCAGAAATTTATTCCGCGAATCTGGCTAAAGTCAATAACGCATTTTTCTAGATGGACGACATGTGAGGATTTGGCGTTGTTTGACGCGCTTCTTCTTTCCGATCCCTCAAAAGCATATCGATAATGCCAGGTGCATATAAAGAAAATAATGGATTTAGTTTTACATAGGCTAAAACTTCTGTGATTTTCTTAATATTCCTGCGATTAGAAATATTGCTTGTCGCCCGATGGGTTAGTCGCCTTCTGGCTGGTATCATTTCTACTAAATACTGTCTACTTAACAGATTAGTTTTAAACGAGACCTACGATTAGATCGTCGATCGAAACTATGGTTATTTATGAATAGCAATAGAATCGAAAGTTTATCTAGAGACGTTGGATCCTGACCTTGAGTCCCTCCCCCGGGTCTTCTGGACGATAACTTTTAGGCGCCGTTGCTCACCTTCGACTCTCGGATCAGTGAAAAGACAGGTCGCTGAGCCGCGGTGTTCGTTGTAATCATCTCCATCAGCCTTATCAGCCTTTTCGAGCTTTCTTCCTCCCAGATGTTGCTTCCCTAGTCTGACTCTTGACCTCGTACGGTTCCACGTCCATACGCATTTCCACCACGAGCATCCAGCCCTTGATTAATGTTACCAACGTGAGTCCACTCGTGTACGGCTGCGAAGGAATAATGCTTCACCGGCCACTCTGACATGCAGCGACAGGTCTTTTTTTCTGGAACTCTCCCCTGAGGAGCTTTCTACAGTAAGCTCCCACAGCGTCAATGACTGACAAAGCAGCAGTAGAAGTTTTCGACGACAGCTTGCTTAAAGCTGGACTGCTGGCTGAACGAGCATGCGTTCCTTATTTTTTCTGCACCCGGAATACCCTCGACCAGCTCCAATTGTAATATCATCATATTATATTTTTTTCCTTCTATGTGTTCCCGTTGTGGTATTCCTCGTTGCCGTCTTCGTCACCTTCCATATGTGTCTCTGTTACCTTCGCTACTGAGCAGGAGACTGCCGAGAATGAAGCTGCCAGTCAGCTAGGCCGTAGCTAGTCGGACCCCTGGTCTTCTTAGCTAGAATAGTCGGTTGTAGGCGGATACTACCCCTACTCACGCCTATCCGGCCTAAGGCGAAATTGTTGGAGTGGCAGCACACGGATCAGAACGTCGACCACCTTCAACTGCCGTCCTATCAACACTGGTTGTTTGCGCCCTTGAAACTATGCAACAACCTTTGCACTAAATTTCAAGAACACACATCTGGTCGAAACTACCTCTTTCAGTTCGCCGTAAGTTTTTGCAAACTTATCAATCGAAGTGTAACTTTCTTTTTATCTACAGTTAGTTCCCGGGCGCTACACACACACACATATATATATATGCATAAATTAACTTCAATCGGGTAAAACACATTTCTCTTAGCCTCGGAAAAATATCATACTTTTGGTTGTCGTAGTGTTTTTGTATTTCAGTACATTGTCTTCGGCCGCTGTTCGTTGGCACATTTTATTCCTATTAAAGTAGTCCCGTTTCTCTTCCAGATATAAAATAACTTTTGAGACTGCGACTGTCCGAACAAAGACCGTTCGTTTATTACGAGTCGCAATCAGACAATATATTTCTTTGTAAGTCGTGCGAGAGAACACCCGCAAATTTTTTCTGGGTCGTCCATTGCACGAAAATCCTTCGTTGCTCATCGAAATGCCGTGGCGGTCGCTGTTTCGGCCAATTTAATAGTAAGAAGATTATAGGTCGACACGATTTATGCAGCATAGAGCAATTTTGTGCGGAGAAAATGCGTCAAGAAGAACTGTTGTAAAAGAAAAATCCATTGTAACTGGTAGCCATTTCGTTGCCGAATTGGCCCTATAATGTAAACTGACGTTTTACCTTTTCGCCTAGATTGTTTTGTTTCTGAACTGGTTGATTGAATTGTTTGTTGAAATGGAGTCAAAACGTATCGTTTCAACATCTAGAGGTCACGTTTAGCACAATCACTTGTGTTTTGGATCAAAATCTTGAATATGCAGAAGGATCTACGGTCACCTATGTTGAAAAGATATGTTCTTTTAAACCAAAATATTAGCTTGTTCTTTTTCCTCTGTTAAGCAATACTTGACAATTCGTTGATTCTTATACTACAGAAGTATTGGAATCAACAACACAAGTAAAGGTAGTCAGAAAGAATTAAACAAAAAAGAAAGCTTCCTTTTTATAAACGACTTACGTTTACTTATGAGTAAAAGATGTACCCCTTTTTTTCAATTCACACTTTGACTCAGTTCAGAGACTTAAGTCTCACAGTATATTTTTCTCCAGTCGTCACCTACCAAACTATCCAATCACCCTTATTCAACTAAACGTACGTTTTAACCAGGAATTTAAATCTCACAAGAAAGCCAGATCAAGCCACTCAATACTTTTCTTGTTCCAAACGACTATACCTCAGCGATGCTCAAGAACTCAATGTTTACATAGGGGGTTAAAGAGGATTTTAAAATTTAATAAGCGGCTGAGTTTGGGTAAATATGGAAATTACACGTGGAAGAGTCCCTTGCGCCTAACCTGGTTAACCCCTCAGGTGTTCTCATCATTCGTCACAGCCCCAATTCAAGTAAGATCGAGGCCAAAAGAAGGGATGGGCGTGGCCTGAGCCCGCCGTTGCAGGCTCTTTGGCGACCCTCGGTCTGTAGCAACGTTTCCTTTTAATCCGCGAGATAAACTCCGAAATTTTCAACAGAAAAAGTAGAAGAAACAGAAGCTGTAGCAGAAGCAGCTTAGGGATGGAAGCTGGCAAACGCTCAAAAAGTCAGCCAGAGCAAGGAGAAAGCTAAAGCGGATTTAAGTGCTTCTAGCTCGGCATGACCTGGCTTCGTCCATTGAAGCAGTGGGCGTGCGAAGCACGTAGGAAAATTCGGGAGCATGATGGAGTGCAGTTGCTCTTGCCTTCGCTTACCAGGACCGCCGCCGCAGCGGCCGAAGCCGCCAGCAACAGCAGCTAGCAAAATGAATGTTATTCACTCAACGCGGCAGTTAGAAAGAGCGCCGCATAGAGCAAAGCTTGAAGACCATCCTCAGTTCTATATTCCCACAAGTCAGCCCATATTCGAGCTTGCTATGGGCCACCTTGTGGGCCTGCTATTTTACAGCAATTGGCGTAGGAGGCGAGAAAGCAGAAGGAGACATAAAGCCAGGCTCCGGACACCTGTGCGGCGATTTGCGATCGAAGTCGCTGAATATCGCCGCTATGAACAGACCACAAATGAGATTCAATAGAAGCACAGCATCGAAGAAAACTACTCTGCTAAGGTGAACCATTATAGGGGCGCTATCATTACATTGAATTGTAAGAGGGCTCGATATATGCTGTTGTACGTAATGTTGCTAGTTCAGCATGTTAAAATGTCACCTTGTAGTCGTTATAACCGACAACAATCGATGCTTCAAAGAAAAAAAATGGTAATTTTATTACATAATTCATACTAGTCAAGCTGCATTTCAAAATTATACAATGTATCTAGATGAAAGGAAAGTGATTATTTGATGCACTTTAGATTTTCAAAAAGAAACAAATGCTTGTTTTTAATCAAATATCACTTTATTATACATATATAGATGTTAGGTTTCTTGTTGAAGACTGGAATGACATTTTACATAGTTCAAACAAATTTCTTTGTTAGTTTCCAATTTTAGCATACGCAATCTAGGTAACTTATTTGGTTGCTTATAGTGCTTAAATAACTTACTTAAAATTATGAAGTTCTCGAATGCGGAGCCGTTATTAGGTTCATTAAAGTGTCGATTTCTCGCTTGAGTTATCCAGTGTTCTTAGATATATTTTGCCTGTGCATTACATTGTCGTGCTGCTTTAAGCGTGTAGGTATACAATTTACCCCGTGAGTGGTGCTTCTGAGAAGCAGATCAGCGAAGATGTCGCAGCGTTTTGGACTACTACAGCATTGTTGTTAGACGGCTAAAGTTACATTTTGTGAACTTTTTTTTGAACTTGGTAGAGTCCGCATCAAAGCATTAAGGGGTGACACACGCAGTTTGTTTGCCGCGAACGTCCTGAAAAAAATGTTACCCTAGAATCAGACTAAAATCTATATCGTGTTCGGGGTTGCCTTTTTTTTTAAATCAGCCAAAAAACTTTTATTAGGCCACTATTCGTTTAATAGATATATTACTAATGGCATTCAGCATCACAGTTGTTTGTTGAAAAACCATCATGTTGCAATAATTAATTTGGCAAAAATATAAGGCACAAAAAAGGCAAATGACATTTATTTAATTCTATCGATTCCATTAAGCTCGCCTTAGGTTACTCATTATCACAACCTGAAGACAACAATCGTACTTTCGGTTAGCACATAAAGCCTATTATCTTTACTTTTTTTCCAGCTATTTAACTTGAATGTTGCGAGTACTGGGCGTACCTAAATATTAATATACTAGATAGGGCCTAGTTTTGTGCATATTTTACATTTGACCTACAAATGGTCCATAATCAATCGAAACTTGATGGCATTATATTCACTTTGTAAGAAAGACATTCTTAAAATATATCCGCACTAAGGTAAACTGTCTCCTGCATCATTTCCGACTTTCTGTTGCCTCTGTCTCTAGATTGGTAACCATGAATCAGATGATGGAAAAACAGGAAAAATGAGATCACTCCTCTAAAGGTCAGATGTTTCCAAGTGACTCCACCATCCAGAGAGGGTTCTTCATCCCCAAACCGAATGCGATTCTTGTCCTACATAAACTCTACCTTCACTCGATTTATCTTGCGTCCGCTTAACCGTCCCTTTGGCCAAGGTTTTGCTTCTGCTCAAGTTCGTAGCCTAACAAAAAGGAACCAGAGGTATTATGACAGGACTAGGGGTACGGCAAGTGTAAGAAAGAGCTAAAGCAAAAACTTTAGACCCGAATCGCTGCTGCCATATACCGCCACTTTCTTCAACAACCAGTTTCTTTTTTCGCTTCGTAAAATTTTGCTGTTCTTGCCGAATGACATTTCGATCGGGGCTTTCCTGAAGAGAATTTTACTACGATTGTTGGACCCAGCGAGCAGACAAGCACAGATCTTCTAGAACGTCTCTGTACCCTCCGGTGACCAGTACCCTTGTTGCCTTCTACGAATCGAACGGAAGAGGATGGTGGTACTTGAACTCTAACCAAGCGGTAGCGCAGAGGTAACCTGTCTAGCAGCAGTATGCCGCAACAGTGCGGAAATCGGAATGGTAGTCGAGACAATGACTGGGACGACAACATGCTTCACGACGATCTTGGCACTTTGATGCACTAGACGACAGCAATTTAGAGACGCCGTTTTGAGATGTGTGTGTTAGTGAATGATGAGTACAGACTGAGGGTATAGAGCTGGGCGAGAGACGTTTTTAAAGTAGCAAGCAAAGCTGTGAGTGGTAAAATGACACAGACATAGAATCCCATAAGGCAAATACTGCTAATACTACACCGCGTTGCTGTTTTTATCCAGGAGGCAAAATAAAAACCATTGAATACTTAACCTAGATTTCTTAGTTTTTCCTAGATGTGGGGACAGGCTATAAGAGATACGGTTTTTGAAGTGCTTCATTTCAACTTGGTTCTGCGTGGCAGAAGTCCAACTGTTGTGGCAAGTGGGATCTGCCGAAAACGTTTTGGAGGGAGCAGGGCAGGCAGGGATAGCGAACAGAAGTGAGGAAGAACGACGCTGTGAGAACGATAGATAGGCGCCCACGGAAAAATAGACAGATACCGAGCAGGAACAGAATGCAGGAGGCAGCAGGATACGCAGCGCTTTGGTGATTCAAAGGGCTCTCGGGACAGCTACAAGTTTCTCTCTTCCGTTTGTTCCTAACCGTTTGGCGTCTCCGTTCCTGTTCACGAGAACTGCTGCCAGTGTGTTGGCTTCCGCTGCAACCTCCCCTGACGTCGGTTCCATTGCCCCCGTGTAGTGCGAGCGCTCCAATTCTGGCGGGTCGTGCTTTTTTTCGTTGAGTCGCCCAAGGCAACGGGACGTGCCGTGCCATGAAATGGTAGACAGCGACATCTGATAGATAGCGAGAAATCTTAAGAAGAAAAGGAAGAAAACGAGGACTCTCTCACATAGAAAGACATGGCCGTCTTTAGAAGAAGTAGGCCAAAGTAGAGGAGACCAAATGTATCTTTGATGGGTAACAAGACCAAACAGTCCACATGTGCAGGGCGGTTGGAAATGTTGCGTGTTTAAGCTTTGGTGATTATCTATGATTCGCTAGATTTTGATCCTAATCATTCGCAATATACTAAAATGGGTAACTTAGTTAATACAGACGTATGCTGTAAAATCGCTCAAATATTCACACATACCATAAACGTTCAAAGAGTGGTGGGTCTGTTCGAAGAAGTGTATCTCAGGCAAAACACTAACTTTTTTGAGGTCTTTTTTTATTATGATACCGCTGAGTTAAGCCTTTAACAAATGGTACTGAACTGAAAAGAGGGCAGTTGTCTAAAACAATATCACTACTAAATATACATATTGGATGCATTGAATGATAAAATAGATATTGGTTAAAAGATGCCTAGACCAAGGAAGATTTTACACGAAATTAACATGGCTATTTTCAAAAAAACGTGTATTTACATGAGGTGCTGATTGAAGGAGGGGCTAGAGGAGGGCGTTCTAAATATCTAGTTTCGCATTGAATTGGTATTGAGAAGCATCTACTGGCTTGATTTGCGTATGTATATATATATACATATAGTGTGGTGTACAGGAAATCACTGAGGACGGCCAACCCCTAGCTGACTAACAGCGGTCGAAATATTGATTTAGATATGGTGCAGACTAAGTCGGTGGGTACTGAAGTATTTCAGATAGTTTTTCCGCTTCAAATTCAGGCTTTCAATTCAATACAATCTAAGTTAGATGGATCACAAATGTCAAAATTTAATAGAACTTCGCTAACTAATGCTTAGACAAATCGCGAATATGCGTTGGAATATTCAGTGGCGAACAGTATGGGAATGGCCCTGCAAATATTGCAACAAACGACGATTTCTAATATTGAACTTCCACTTTAATGAAATGAACAAAATGGCCAGTTCGGCCCGCGAGATACGGCGCATATCGGACGTACCGTCCTGTTCTAGCGTTCTATATCGATGCGTATGAGGTGCGCCGCTCAAGTCGCGTTCTCACTCGATGACCAACTCGCTAATATATCGATTTTACGCAATTGCTTTTACTCTGATAGCGATAAGCAATTGTCGTATGGTAAAATTACATACTAATCATCACTAAAGCCGGCTCAACTGCCAGCTACAGAGGCAGTGAAATATGTTTACTTCATCTCCGGACGCATCAGCTGCACAAGTTAACCTGCCATCGTGGAGAAGTTAGTAGCAACAACCGGCGGAGCCAACTCCAGTTGCGGTTCTTTCCGACGCACAAATCTAAGACCATGTTTCTCTTTCGACAAGCGAATGTTATCCAATACAGGTAGATGCCAGTGGATTCCTCCTGTGGATAAAGGGAATGAATGGAATCGAAAGGAAGGGTGTACAGCCCATGCGCGACACCACAATGGGCCTGTCGAATCAGCGAAGCTGAAAGCCAAGCAGCCAGGCTCCTGCTGGTATCATAAGGACGTGGCACGCAGAAACTCAAGATGAAAAATCGTATCAACACAAACAAATCTACAAGAGTCAGTGAGATTTCGCGACAAGTGTCACCCCCTAGCCCACTCTCCGCCAAGCGACTTCCACTTTTGCAAAATCGCCATTAAAGGCTGCTAGAACAACAGCATGAGAAACAGCATATTTTTTTCGTTGTCAACGGAAATATGACAACGACTCGACGTCCGTCAAGATCAGGACAGCAGACGGATGAATAGATGACTATGAAGGGCGTGGGACGCAAGAATTCGGTCGATACGGGCCGACTGAATCAAAAAAGATTACATGGCCTCGAACCGCTGCTCCCGTTGTGAATTGGAATTCTCAAACTCCGCTCGTGTGTTGACATCTGCGTCGGCATTGAGAGTTTGCGACACACACGAAACAGCTAGAGTAGGCGCATGCCGTTGCTGACCCAGGAGCTTTTATCCGACCGAACAGACCCGTCCGATTGTTTTATTAGGAGCGACCCTGTGTCAGCAGCATATAGTGATCGGAAGCGATAAAGCTGGAAGCAGAGATAGCACTGAAATTTATGGCTGCATAGAGATTGGGTACCAGAAGGGTGGTGGCGACATCTTCGAAAAGAAAGCTCCAACTATATTGTATTTGTAATAACAATGCAAACATTAGATCGGATAACCTCGCAAGCATCGGCCAGCACCCGGTAGCACAAACCACCTATCCTGTCAGGCACTTCGACTGCGGCTGCTGTGCTTCGGGAGGGATGGTGATGATGGAAGGGTCGAGCGCGATTACGACGATAACGGCGTTTAAATAATGGACAAGGTGATGCATAAAGGGTCACATTGTAAAGGCTGGGCGGAGCAGGACGCGAGAACGGAATGAGTTTGTGCAAAGTTGCCGAGAAATCGGTACGCAAATGCTCATAGATGGACCTAAAAATTGCTATTATTACATACGTGTTATTCTATTTGTCTGCCTGGATTAATTTACTATAATGCTGCACTAGCATGTTTCTTCAATTTTAAAGTCATTTATAGAAAAGATCGACGTTTGGGTCAGTTTCATGTACTCCCGTTGTTTCTAGCCAAGATTGGCTACGACGAAAAATCAATATTAATCTATTCGATGAGGTAGGTTTGAACTCGATATCCCAGAACGCGGTCGTGTATAAGAACAAAGACTTTGGGCTTGTTGCTTCTTGGTTCAGACGAAAAGTAATATCGTGAAGAACGAGAAACGAAAAAAAAAGTAAAAAGCAATTAGCGAACCTTTATTTAAAGTCATTTGATTAAATACTACAATTGAGAACGAGGACTGAAGAAGCTGAGGGCTGGCTCTATGGTGCCCAAGGTATAAAACGTCTGATCCTATACAACGTCGCATATGTAATGGGTCCAGAAAGATAAGAGAATAAAAATATTTTTCAAAAAAAACAACCTTTTTAGACATCGATCTAAGGTAATCGAATAAACGTTTATTTACAAATTAGCCAATTACCTAATAGGCACACTTGGAAGCTCGATAAAGCAATAATTTCGGTCTTTTAGCTAAACCAAACAGTTAGCTATTTATATTACTTTGCCCTAGCTATCGATATATTATTGCTCTTCTTAATGTGGCAACAGAAGATGTCACAACGCCCATGGAGGAATTAATGTGGAGAGAACAACTCGAATTATAAAATTTCAATGTGATTAATTGTTGAACGCGGTGACGACTGTAAAATAGTCGTTAAAAAAAACTTTGAAGCTATCAGCCTTCTTCAATACGTTCACATCATGTCCGCATATGACCTTGCGTGTTCCTTTCATATTGCGTAAACCAGCCTACAGACTCACGTTTACAAAGGCAATAAAACGGATAAAAGTGCCCTTCGTCTTAAATTTTAGTCCGTGTACATACTCGGAGTATTTGTAGACCTCAGGCGATTTATTATAAAAACCCATTTGACCTAGTTTATTTACTTGGTCATGCACAGGTAATCCACGCCGAAGGATGTCGAATTCCTTAAAGAATATGATCTCTTATGTCCTAAACATAAGCATAACATAAAGCGTTGCAAACAGGGTTTTTGTTACAAAGTACAACTGTTAGTCCTCGTATGGAATATTTCCATATTATACTTTGGTAAAGCTAATCATATATGCTTACTTTTTGAGTCGGAGAATTGTTACATGTTTAACTATGATTCGTTGATGACTACATGGCGAAGGCAAAAAACAATCCTTTTCTCTTCTAGGCGCCAGCCAGCATGCAATGCATGTACGAAAAAATCTATGCATAACGTATACACAGCCGTTTCTATGGGCCAATGTGGCGACAGACACACGACGTAGTAGCACCAGCATAAAAAACAACTAGGAGAAGCTAGAATTTTTCGTCTATGTATGGCCAGCGAAGTCAAACTACAGTCAAGTTTCATAAAAGCGTCCGATTATCATTTATCTGCCTAAAACAAGCAAACTAGTCCGTTGCGAAAGAACACGCTCCTCATAGCGGAGCGCTTGTCGTTTTCGCTCTTTTCCTGTTCGATACCCTTATTCTTTTTCTAAAATATTCCACCACTATTTTCTGCTGCTTTTCTTCTTCGTACCCCCCAGTCATATGAAAAGTAGCATCGCAGTACGTTTCGACGCTTCCCGACGACGTTGTCATCTGTTTCCCACCTTCGCGACGTTCCCTACCCCCTCCAAGCACTACCCTCGTTAATGGTCTTGGGAACCGAGCCTTTAGAAGTTTTACGGGCAAGCCTCGAATTCCCACAACTCCCATGACACCCATGCGGCGTACGACGTTACGTGAAACAAAGCGGCCGAATACGTTGTTGTTATCGTTGCTGCGGTTCTTGCTGTTGTTATTGTCGTTTTCCGGACTCGATCGACACATCCGCACCGGAGCACTGCCATCCGGTGCAAGTCTTTCGCCACAAGCTTCGGAGACATTTTCTCCCTCCTTTCATAACTGTGCATCTTTTCGTTCTTCGCCGGTTTGCGCGCCTAATCCCTGCGTTGCTGTTAAGTGACGACTGGGTAGGATTTCGTCAGCATGACGGATGACCCGCTGATAAAGGCTCCAAGCAATTGAGAGTGCCAATTACTCGCAGGGTGCCAGTGTGAGAGCTTACCGTTGAAACGCGTTAGCGTTCGGTTTAGGTGTGTAGTAACGATACTTTGGTCTCTGGCCATGCAAGCGATGCTTGCGGCTCTGTAGGTTAGGGGTCGGCCTAACTGTGAACGGACCGTGAAGGCTGCGGTTAGAAGTTGACCCAATGCGCTTTTTCGTTCACTTTTCGAAATTGGGAACTGCTGGAAAATAATCTGACGAATAACGTAGAGAACCCGAGTAAGGGGTACCCAGTAGGCCACGGCGCACCCCGGTAGCGCTCCTGCTTCAGTTTCCATCACTTCACCGGCAGAATCTTTACACAAAATTTACACTGATAGAGCTGAAGTGGCAGTGTGTCCCTGCTACTAATCACGGGCAAGTTCAAAACAGAGGGCTGGCAAAATCGGAAGGTAATAATGTGTTTCATCCCGAAGACTCTTCTCCACAGTGTTACGAACCGGAACATTCTCAGTAGCCATCGCCACTTCTGCTGAAAGCCTCCGTTTACTCACCTTCGTGTCCCCAACTACTATACTGGTCTCGCACTGATCTGTCTTGCGCATTACCTAAGCTTCCACTCTGTTTGTTAATCATTCTCTGATCTGACGGGTTATAATATCGAGAGGCCAAGCGCCTGCCCCAAAGTCGGCAGACGAACGTTTTCTTTCATCTGTACTAGGAAAAGCCGATTGTCACCGTCGCACCGGTTCGCGCTAGTTCAGAGCAAATCAAAGAAAGAAGAAAGGCCTGCGAAAACAGAAAAAAGTGGGCACTTCGTCGAGGAAGACAGGAAAATCTGCATGCAAGTGTGTAAGGCAGGCAGGCAGGCAGGGCTGCTGAAACAGGAAGGCATAGCAGACAGGGGAAATGTCCTCCGCGCCATTGGGGCGAAGCGACCAGAAGCGTATCAGAATCACGAAAAGGGATCAACGGTGGATAACCACAATACCATTCCTAAACTTTTTCTTCTTCTGCAGCAGCCCTTTTCTTGCACTCACCAATTATCGCCCTCGTCACCTATAGCCTTGCTTACCCCTTCCGAAGCCAAACTCACCAGGCTTTCAAGGTGGCAAAAGGCTCCAGTCAGGGGTTGACAAAGTTAGGAGAAAGGGCAAGAAGAAGGCATTGGTAAGCATCGACTGCTAGATGGGTTAGCGTCGGGATTCCTTCCGTTCGTGTTTCCTTAATCGTACACGCTGTCTCGCCTGAGTGGTGTCTCGCTTTTTACATCTATCTCACTCATAAAACGGCATTACGACAACAGGTAATCAGTTGGCGTAGCACGAATTGAAAACTTTGACCATTTATCGACCCATCAATGATTGATGTCTTAACGCTCGCTCGTCGTACGTATGAATTATGGAGACAGATTATCATATTTAATTTTAAAGATATAGAGTATATATGTTTACTGTATATATGCTTATAAAGGTTTAGTGTTTATGTATGTTCTTCTTGAGCTCATAATTATATGGTAGTGTCGGCTTTTTTTTTCTATGAGACGAATTTAATGACGAGAGTTTTCAATATTGGTGATTGATTTTAGCACGTTGCATGAGTAGTTGCAATGGTTGTGGGAGGTAAATTTTTTTATAGTGTGCAGCATGGCTCGAGACAACCTAGGTCTCTTCCATCCAACCGACCAAGGTAAGCTGCCTGACCGCCGCTTTATAGGGCTTATATAATGAGCCATTGTGTCGCATCATCAATCCTTCCGCGTGATATAAACATACACATACACCAAATAGATATTCCCTGTCATATATATATATATAAGCTAAAGCTTCATCCAGCTCCGGCCAGCCTTTGTCGATATTAAGCATTTCAGCAGGCTCCTTGCCCGCCTTGGTGGCCTCACCCTGGCCGTTCCGTGCGACTTTTAATCGTATTATAGTTGGGGCACGCGTATAGCCGCCACCCGCTTTCAAATTTTCAAAAAAGACGCTTGCTTGGCCTTCTTAGAGCTTTTCTTTTTTGCTGCCATCATACACACGACAAGCTCGGGTCATCCCCTGGCCTCCAGTTATGCTTGATTTTCCTTCACTCCGGCGTGAGCCACCTCTCCCTTAGCGCATATGATCCGCTCACTTTTTCTCTCTTGCGCTAAAGCCCGATTGTACGCACTCCCTCATTTTCAATGCTTTGTTGGGCCCTTAGGGTATAAAAGTCTGTTAGAGACATTGCGTTATCAGCGTCATAACGCGGCGCGGAATCTAGTCTTGTTCTTGAATTTTGTTACCGAATACGGCGGCGCACTATGCGACAAGCGGGCAATAAGCAAGGACACGGAGGGTGCCTAACTGTTGGGAAGGAATTTCGCTTGACCTAGCTGGTTACATTACGCATCTGTGCCGTTCAGCTGGTAACCGACCGTCTGCTTTTACTAATTTTTGCTGATCCCGCCTCATCCTTGCCTAGTGGCCTTGGTACCATCTGAGCTATTGCCATATTCTGGATCGTCGCCAGCTCATTATGAAAACTCAAATGAAACCAAGCCAGCCGAAGCAGCAGTCACCCGCCACGCTCGAGATCATCCGTGTCAGAGCCCAGAGACAGTATCCCAAAGACGGCGATGCCAACGTGAACTCAGGGATTATATAATTATCTAGGTTATATTTGTAATATGTTTCTCTCGTCGTACAGATTCTGTGGCCATCTAGAGGAATTTCAAAAACATATAGCCTAAGTTGATTTAATTTATTCCATTCTCGTTTGAATTATAGAAATGTATAGTAATAGAAAAGAAGTGGTCCTTTGTTTATGCTTGACAACTTTTCTGTTCATCTGGGCAACCCAAAAACTGGGTCCCAAATCTATGGTTTTTTTTTGCGGTGCTTGCGCTTTTGCGCCTTATCTGTTTGTTTGTGTGTAATTCAAATATATGTATGATTTTCATCACGCTATCTTGCGGGTATATACTTATATATGCATACTAGAGCCCCTGTATCATTTAGCTAAGGTACGCTAGGCAAGAGATTTTGGCGGTTTACTTTACATCGGTAGAGCAAATAATTTCTCGACCTGCATAATATACCCATGTGATTTAGCACCCCTGGACATTTTTCTGTGGAGGAACAGAGTCGATATAACTAGGCACTGTACAACCGAAGAACTAAGCAGGTGTATTTGATAATGAAAATAGACAATCATGTTCGCCTTATATAAAAAGTTATCGAAGATTCTGTGTTTTTCTTTGAGTTTGTTTGACTAAATGCTATGGAGGTATTTTGGACCGAGAAATCACGGCTTCCGTCAGCATTTATCATATGGCCATTGGGTCATGAATCAAATATAGAACGTCAAAGCAGAGAGATTTGACCAAATCTATCACCTCGGACGCACTATACGTGTGTACCTATCAAAATTCCTTAGAAAAAAAAAAACTACACGGCCACTTAGGGCTAGCCAAAAGAAGATTTTCCAAAAAAAATACTTTCATTTGTGTCAAATACCTTTTTCTTTCTCTGCTGTTAGTGTAGTACTATGTTGCGTTACTAATAATTTATGAGGCTTAAAATTGAAACTGTATCCCAACGCCAATATCATGTCAAAGCTGTCCGAGAAGCTCACCCTGCACGTCTGTGTCTAGTCGGCCACCTTGCATGCCTGTCGTTCTCATTTGGTTCTTGTCTCGTTTACTTCGGTTAGCTGGAAGCGTGGTGGTTGAATTCGGGCGTTAAGGCATATCGGGTTCAATTGGGTGGGGTGGGGTGGGGTGGGGTGGGCGGAAATGAGAAAACAAAACCCAGCTGAGATCCTGTGAGTGATTTCGATTAGTCAACCACCCGCAGTAATTGCCCCCACCAAATGCATCTAAACGATTCATCCACCCAAAACCAGCTCCTTCTAGATAAGCCGTGTACCAGCAGAAGTGCAATGGTTTTTTCGCATGATTCGCAGATCATGCTAAGCGTCGGCAGGTAAAGAAGCACCTAGTAACCAGAAGAAGGGAGCCAATCAATATAGTCGACTGAAACTCATCATGACGAAACTCAATAGCCCGGACGATTTCGTTGTTGAAAAAGTTCTGTACCGTCGACGATTGCCACTTTGGCAGGTTCCAGTAACTCGGAACGATGACCGCTGCTGTTATGAGCCTGTAATGGGGTAATACTTTGCAGACTTGCTATTCGTAACGGCTGGTCGCTTCCGGAAACGCCACTCACTTTCTACCTGTCTACGTGTAGTCATCCAGACCAAACCCCCAAGGAGAAGTGAAATGTATATGACAAGAGCAGAACAGAGGATAATTAAAGAAATTGGGGAAAAAGCTTGGCAACTGGTACACTGACATCAGCAAATTGATATTGAGATTGAATAGCAATAGAACAAAACAGGTTCTCTTGCTAGCGAACTGTATATCTAGCGTAGATGACCTTAGGAAGATCCGTGTATCGTGATTCTTTAAAAGGCGAAGAACCGGTAAGACGAAAAATACATGTGATTTGCTTTCGTCTGTAACAAGAAGTATATACAAAGTAAAGGGAACATGTGATATTTTTTACTTGCGATAGCTGAGCATCAAATACAAATATTAATCAAATGTGGTCGTGGTCAAAGTTCTATGGTGAATACACCTTAAGGTCATTATAACCTGTTGAAATGGCATAATTGTGAGAATCCTAGTTCATGCCATATGTTTGCTTGCAACAATTATGACGGTGACCTTCTAATGAAGTCTAGCGCATATGCCGAGGTTCTTGTTGACCGCAGACGAGAGGCTTGTTACGAGCTGCTAATAATGGACATCTTAACAGACGTGCTGCTCAGTTTGACGTACGCGGCTATAAATTGCATATGGCCCCAAAATGTATTTCCTCTAAGATCCATTGAGAAACTTATATAAAGGTAACATTTACCAACTTAATCGAAGTTTTTCATTATTGACGATAGTAATACTATCGTTATACGCACACCGTGCAAAACGCGGGAACTTAATGCATTGAAATTATGTTAGTCGTGTCGATAAAAAATTAATAAAAAATGAACCCTCATAGTAACTATAACTTTACAACGCCGCCACCAAACGTCGCTATTCAAAAATACCGATCAATACGATATCATCTACGCTGTCTTGGTCTTTTTTATGGTGGGGCATAGGGCGCTACACAACGATAGTTATTATTAACCGATTTGTGCCTTTGCGGAGCCTTTTCAGCTTTATGGGTTGCATATATAGTCCATATAATTCGTTCGTTTGTTAAACGTAGAAATATATACATACATATAACATACTGAAAGTATGCTTCAAGAAGAACTGCTGAGATGCCTATAAAATACTTTGTGCTTTATTCTTCAGTGTTAAGTGGCGTATTGTCTAGGGAAATATAATTCGCACATCTCCAAACAATTGAATACCCCATCCTTGAGCTTAAAGTAGAAGTTTACAGTGATTTTATTCAGATGCATTATTTCGATCTGGAAGTGTTCCTAACAAATTATTAACACTAAGGATATCGGCACAAAAATATACAAATATATATATATATATATATATTAGAAAAACATACTTTGTTGTTCATTCAAAATTTCTTTACTTTTTTTTTACATTTTACAATTTACAGAGACGTGACTGGTGGGACACAAATCGGTTTTGTTAAACGTATTACTTCGAAGTATTAAAAGCAAACAGGACGAAGTGTAACTACCCCATTATATAACACATACAATTATATTTCGAATCAGTCATTTGGATTTTGGCCATCGTTTTTATAACTAGTGTGAACAAAACAGGCTTAATCCTTTTGCTGTACGCTTTCAATGAACAGCATATTTTGTAAACTTTCTGTAACTATCGAAGAGCATTTTTTTTTTGTCTTGTTTTTGTTTTGAGCAACTTATTTTTTTGTCTTTATTGTATACATAATATAGATATCTAGTAGTTTCGGATCTACCTTTTGCGAACGGATGAAACGAAGCCGCTCCGAAACAAGCGGACTAGTGTTTTCGGTTTGGTTAAGCCTTTCATCAACCTATATATATATAGAGCGAGAGAGAGAGAGGAAAATCGGAAGTTAAACTAAATCTCTTCAACTATATAAAAGCTGAAAATTTATCGATCGTTTGGAATTGAAATTTATCACTGAATATTCCATATCAATACCCATATATAAAATGGTTAGCTATCTTTGTAGAACGTGAAATTGTCCAGTGTCCAAAGTTATCATAAGTTAATTTTTCGGTGATCAGAGGTAGAACATTCTTAAGCCAAGTAGGACTGATTTTGCCTACGGCGTTTCCTATTCTATAACGCTTCCCTGCTGTAACGTCAACATACATCGTTCGATTCTTTTAACATCTAATTAAAATTAGTCGTTAGGGCTACAGCCGATTCTGCTGCTTCGAAAAACAAGTGCCAGCATCCTTCCCTATCTGACGCAAACACGAACTATCGATGAGTAGCACCCTTCATTTCAAGCAAATTCAAGCAAGAAAGGCCGCATTTGTTCCAAGTGCGCCGTTAGCCAGTCTCTACGGTTAGCTAGATTCTCGATTGCGTTCGTGTATGTACGCGTACTTAAATTCGGCCCAGCGAACGGAAATACGTTGTTACAACAAAAAGGAATTTTCCGACGTCTAAATGTCTTGATGGTGAGGGCATCGATGTTCTACGGCTACCGATCAGTACAGGTCGATCGAGCTCAATGGAACAGTTGATGTCCATAGCGATAAACGAAGTTGTCTAATGTGAGGTTAAGCCATCGTTCACTTCGCTGTTGTTCGATTCGTCGTGTTGCGTATATGTTCTTGATATCTAATGAGGCTTGTATTTTTATTGAATTTCTGTATTTCCTTCATATAATATTTATTCATATTAAAAATAACTGTTTTTCTTTAACCTTATATATATATATATATATATATATTGTATATTTATTATTAGTTTTGTGCAGTTTCTCGGAGTTAATTAATACTGATATAATAATGGAAACTAAAATTTCGATGTCGAAAGAGAACCAGCTTTGTTTCAGCGTGACTGTCAAGTTTAGCACTGTCGGAACGCCCTAGACTGTACTCAGGTCCGTTGAAGGCCACACTTCAATGTGAACCTTCTATATGGTCGAAGGGTCGACAAGCTACTATTAGTGCCATCTGACAGCAAAGATTCGTAAAGTAGCAAGTCGTGGTTCATACCGTGTGTCAAGCTATTTCTGACGATAACGGCTGTAGCGGGAACACTCGATAGGCTTTAGGTCGTAGGCAGCTGGGGCGGTCTGCAATCTGTGCATTACATAAATGCACAGCGACAGCTGGGAAGGTGACGATGTCATTTCTTTGCAATCAACAGAAAATCGGTTGGTCGCCGAAAAGCACAGATTCAGTGTGAGTATCCTCGTTGCTCGAATTGCTCCAGCTGCGATATCCGGGTGAAGAAAAGAGGAACGGGGAGTGAACGACCGAGTGAGAGCTAAATCATTCGCTACATGAGAGCGTTTAGCTCAGCAATGAAAAATAAGCTTGCGAACGGTACCGTATGCGTGTGTATAGCCTATAATATGACATCCAACAATGGCTCGCTCTTAGAGAGGTTGTGATAGTAAAATCCGTTCGTCTTGTCCGGGACGCTTTCCAATGCTAGCTAATTATACTCACGTATGGAAGTTGTACGCTTGGTGTATGTAAAGTTAGCTATCTATGCAGGTTTATCGTCTCTCACTAATAAATTATCTGGAATGGGTAGTTGGTCTATTCGGTAACAATGGCATAATAAAATGTCGTTGCTTTTTTTGCTTTAGCAGCAGACCCATTGGTGACAAACGAGAAACTGGCGAATTTTCAGTCGTTTAGGTAGCAGCATGAGTCCCCGTGATTGTGATGATAGCGCGGTGGATTGCGAGTGTGCTTACCAAGTTTGGAAACACAGGATAATTTATGTTAGAGTGACTCTGTTCCGTGACAAAGGCCAGCCGTCTGAAGTAATGTTTAACAACTAAGAACTATCATGAAATACAGAGGTCATTTCTTAGATGCCAATAAAGAAATTTAGTAAACGTTCCCATCTTAAATTAAATTACGTATATTATACGATACTGTATAATCTATTTTGTTAATAGTTATTGCCATTATTTCTCAATACATTACGGTCGTTGTTTATTCGTCTTCTGATTTAGTTCACGCTGACACTTCGTCACTGTTACAGAGTCTTCAGATGCTACTGAACAGATGTTTTGCATCGGAACATACAATGTTGGCTATACAATAGCCGTGAACGCATATTTTGTTTTCGAAGATGACTGAGCTTTGGTTACATGCAAATGCCTATTGTGGCAGCACTTCTCCGACATCAATTTCAGGCTCAGGTAACGCCTATCCCTTATTAGCTCAGAGAACTGCGTAATAAAATCACTTATATTATTATCAATTTCAATGTGCGCTGATTATTTCAAGTCCCTGTCGACCGCTATTTAATTGTGCAACTACTATAGACATAGGTATTTATTTAGCTTGACCTTAAACAGCATTGAAGGTTGCGGGATCGCCATACTGAGTAGGGCTAGTTCTTAACGCTGCTACCGACGCATTACCGACCTCTTCAACGTAATAACATCATTAATCCACTTGAGGCCGTCGACAACATATACTATACGAACGGCGGAGTGGCCCTGTTCCCTGTCCGGGCCTACTAGTACACGCAAAATAAACCTAAGTGTCCGTGAGTCCGGATCAGCGTTGCTGCCACGCCAACGCCTTCCACCAAAATTTCAATGCTTAGTCAGTTGCAACGGCCCGTTGAAATCGGCCGAGACCAGCGAAGAAGCAAGCTCAAGTGCTCACTTCCTTTCAGCCTTCGTTTGTGGACCCGATGGCACGACCTGTTCAGCTTGTTCACCTCTTACCCTCGCATGCGCCGATTAGCCAAAGGCCAAGACTTGCTGACATTTCTTTACAGAATCACTATCTAGCCTTTTTTAGGGCTTCTTCTGATGGTTACTCATTATAAGTTTCTGATCGTTATGTACGGTGAGTTGGGCACTGCGACCCGTCCTACCCTTACCGCTAGAACTGTGCAGTGAAGTGAAACGCGAAGATTACAAACTCAATATGGCGCGCGATCTTCACTGGCTACGGACATCACCATCTTCTTCTAGTTCAGATTGAGTCAAAAAACAGAATCATATATGTCATTAGACACACGTAATACTGGATTAGCTGTTGTGCGTAAATTAAGCTGAAGTGCTGCGTGCAATAGTGAACAAATTCGAGGGTGCTCTGATTACGGGAGTGCGCCGGAGTTCATGAAGGGTTCGAGAACTGAATGAGAGAGTTCCCTTTTTAGCCATTCCGTGAGAGCTTTGTGCTCATTTCGCCAAACGTCTTATTGCTAAGCTGCCAGTCAGAAATTCTGTTTGAAAAATCATCCGAAAGGTGGAACTTACTTCAAATCCATTGCTTAACAAAGATAGGAAAAAATGGCCATTGGTGAACGCGCCTGGAAGGCTGTTCGCTGGGGAGCGACTACAATAGTTACAATCGTCGCCAGTGTTTTTGGCGCTGTTTGGTCGCTGTTGGCGCCATGGTCTCGTATTCGACGAACCCCATTTTTAACCGAACAACCTCATTCGGACAGTTGCAATAAAGCAGTTTGCTGTGGAATGGATCTAACAACGCACAGAAAGGTAAATGTTAGTGGCACCATCATGCCGCCGCTATGCATCGTAATCCGTTAACTACATCTGCACGTGTTTGATTATATAAAAATTCTATTAGATTTATAGATATATACATGTGTTGGTAAGATTTATACATAGTAATGTCTTTAGATCCTAACCTATACTCATGAGCGTCAGCGGACGCTTACTTCTCAGGTATGGTTGGAGTAGTATGTTGTGAATTTTTGTCTATTATATATAAGCATATGGCTTCGTCAGATTAAAGTCGTTTTTCTTTAGAAAGGTAAGTAGCTTTTATGTGTCGTAATTGTGTGCCTTGAAATATAGTATCGTTCCGTATAGGACCGGTCCGTTAAATGGTGCCGAGTTTCTTATAAGAACTATCTTTCTTTTCTTTTCTTTTCTTTTCTTATTTAGATTCGGATTAATTTTCGAAACCAGTAACTTGGAGAAAATTAAGCTTTTAACTTTGCTATTTTATCGCTGTTGTGGCAAGCCTTTCTTGCCGTAGTGAAGAGCGTTTCAAACCAATCGAAATACATTTTTATCGTACATTTATTAAGGAACTTTTCATTATCATTTAACATTAAGGGACACCTATTGTCCTACGGATGTATCCCACCCGCATATTCGAATAGAAATATACATGCAAGCGCTAACGTTAGGTATTGTTATTAGGAGGAATATGGGAAAGAAAATAAGAATATTTAAAAGAAATAACCCTTGCTTGTTTGACGAACGCCTAAGGATTAATCCTCTGTTCCTATAACATGTCTAGATAGTATAGACTAGAAGGGAAAGATACGGCAATAAAACGGCAACATTGATAGTAGATCTATGTTGTGTTCAAAAATTAATACGGAAAAAAGTAGTAAAGGTAAATTTTACCGTTACTCGATCAAATTTTGATCGGGTGAAAACAGTATCTCCAACACCAAAAGCTTTTTGCATCAGAGCAGAGTATGCTAACTCGTCGTAAAGTTGAAACGGCTTTTGCAGTTGTATTATCGTATAGTCTGATGGCCAAAACCTCTATTCTGTTCACTAAAAACCTTACGTTGTTCTGGTTTCCAGAACCCCTGGATAAAGCCTTGTCATTGCAAGTTCAATACAGTCCTCTACGTCAACTTGGCCCCAAAGTACAAAAATTACAAGGTGAATATTGCAAAATTCGTTAATTTGCTCGAAACAATCAAGCTTTTAAGGTTTAAAAACTCTAAATGATTGGAAAATCTTCACCTATGGCAAACCCCGATGGGACGCAATTATACACATGATTAGGTAATGCCCACCTTCTTTACCTCTGCTTACACTCACTTCCAATGCTGTTAAACGTTAATCCCATAACAGATTCTAACATACTCCAAATTATGCCTGCTCATATAATATACTTGTTAAATATGTTTGTATATATTTGGTGTTGTTGCAGGATTCATTTGAAGAGGCGGAACGGCAAGTCCATCTGGCAGTGCGCAAACCTCAGGCTTCTACAGCGTCGACCGTTGGGCCAGATAACAATTTGAGAGCATCCCGAGACACCCCATCACCGACTCCGACTCCGACTTCTGCCAGCGGTCCTGGACAAACCTCACCTGGATCCAAGGGTGGACGAGATCCTCGCGGACAGTCATTGACGTTGCGTCAAGGTGCACAGATTGCCCGCCATAGACCGCCCGAAGCACGCCATATAAAAGCAACAAATTTATAAGGGATGAAGGTGAATGACATAGTAATAGTTACTTTACGTATCTTTAGGAGGCTTGGAAGACATGAGAGTTTCATTTTGCCATACCGCGCCCGAGGCAACTGCAGTTGTCAGTGCTTCGAGTGTCACGCTACGCAGCTTAACCTCAAGCGATTTCTGCGCAGTTAAGAAATCAGCTGTGCAACGATACCGGCTATGTTTATAATTTACATTGTACGAGATGCTATTGTTTTAAGAGCACTAATTGCTCAATAAATTTCTTCATCTCTATGTTTTTATAAGAGACGTTTTTCTAATTCGGTCAGGTTGGACCAGTGTGTCGACAGACGAAATTCGGCTACTGTGTTTGCTTGACGTTCGCGTCCAGTTTCTCCGCTACAGGGAGCTACAGCTGTGATAAATAGACTTAACATAAGAACGGTCTAATAAGGAGACTAGCGGTCAAACATGGGCTTCTACAGACCAACGTAGATTAGAAAACGTAATTGCATAGGCAGTGCTATCGAGAAAGTTCACCTTTGAATATGTTAAGGCCTTCCAGTGACGCCATTCGGCCTGCTGGGAGAAAAAGAATTTCGTGAGAGAATAACAATTAATAACGAAGGCTCTGACCGTACAATTCTGTTTGGCTATCAAGCGTGTCACGACCAGAGAAGTTGGAGACCTCCCGGCAGCGGACAACTGTAGGTAAAGATTTGCCACATATAATTCCGCTTAGAAAGTAATTCGTTTAGCAACCATCCGCGGCGCCATCCGAAATTGCATCGTCGTTAAAAATCAGCTTGAAATATGTAGCTCTATTTTGAAGCTGGCTTGGTTATCGAATAAAAAAAAAAGTTCCGTGAATTTACTCAATGCTCTGATTGCTAGATGGAAATTCTCACTTGCTCACTGAGATAATGTCTAAAGTCTAGCCTAATTTTGGTCGTCTAAATAGGTTTACGCGTCGATTTGCATATCTGGTTGCTCTTTAAGAAGAGTTTGCCTATCACGAAACCTGGTGACGAAGATCATGTACGTACAATGAATGACGTTTTTACGCAACAACTATTAAAGTAGGCGACTAGCATTACTTGATCTTCATCGTATCTATTTGTCATAATCATTATTCAACTATTTGATATTGTATTGACTTGATACGGGTCTGAACGAGCAATCCGTAAATCATCGATCTAAGCTTTTACTTAGAACGTCCCTCATGGTATTCTATCTAGAACAGAGTTCCAAATACCGAGTAATAGACGCTTATTGCGCTATAGAAGAAGCGTGTCCATACCGAATACAGTCTGTGTTGTGGATTTGAAAACGGGACAAGTGCCAATCAAAAAACCTAATACGAACCTATGGGGAAGCTGGGAGTTGTTTAGTACAACGGACGATCTTTTCCCTAACGGTAAAATAAAATTAAGTTCTCGAAGACAAGTTTTATGACATTGTATAATTCACCACCGCAGCTCCGGATGGCGGAAAGGTCTATTTCGCAGGGGCTCTTCGCGACATTCTAATTCCAATCGGAAAAACCTCCATTGTTCTATGATGTATAGGTTATCCATGTTCATGTATGGTTTTCGTCTAAGCTATACTGTATGTTTCTATATATACTTTATGTATGATACTATGACACGACTGAAGGACGTCTAATGATTGAAACTTGGCCAAAAGCTCTTAATTTAAAACTAGCTGATTAATACTAACTTATTGTAGATAACTGTATTTATAACATTCTGATCGAAAACTAAAAGGGCGTAGAATTTCACAGGGTACAAGAGAACATTTAGGTGGTCAGCCCCCGTGACAGTAACGGCCTCTGAAAGTTGTTAAACAAAATGGTTTTTGGACAAATGGAAGGCCCGACGCTGATATGGCAGGATCTATCAACACACGTTACTATACCGAAAGTTATAGCTATGCATGCTGCGAGTGCGGCCTATATCCCAAAGTGGTTCTAGAGGGCATCGCGTGGATATTTTCCACGGTACATTGGGAATACTAATAATAACGTAGTCATTTCATGTCTATACACTACAACTTGGCCGAAATTATACGTGACATTCTGAAGATGACTTTGCTCCGTTGGCGTGTCTAAGGTGTGCACTCGTGTTTAAGTTCGGAGCTAACAAATTTATTTGACGGAAGGGCTATAGTCAATACCATGTTGAGTATGGTGGCCGTTCGGTGTATACGCCTGAAGTTTACCGAAAAAGCTTTGGGTCGGCAATTCTAGAAGGGACACAATTATTCTTGAGTCTGGATCTCGTTGTTGATACTTGTTACAGAGATTTATTTTATAGCGGGTATTCGCGGTGCTAATCGATACCGTTTTATGGAAATCCCTCCTTGGACATTGCTTTGTGAGGGTTTTTCTCAAGTAAAACTATGCTTGAGAAGCAAAAGAGCAATAGCCTAAAATCTCATATAGTTAATGCGGTAAGTTAATAGACGTCATTAAAGCATTTATGAGTATAAGCAAATTTCCAGCGCCATAAATGTTAGCATTCATATTCATTTAACAGAAAAAAAAAAAAAGGTACCTCTTTACTGTATTTACTATACATACTATAACTTCCTTTCGCTCTTTGGCTTAATTACGGGCGCATGGTTTCTACAATGACAATCGAAGCACCATAAACACGTACATCGTACGTAGACCGAATAGCCATAGTGTGTACAATTGCTATTCGTGTATTGAACTTATTCTGGCCAAACAATTAAGTGAATCATATTTGTAAAGGTATATGCTAATTTCACGCGGCGCCATCGTACGAATAGTGAACCACACAAATTACGCCCCTCTTTCGCCACCGAGTGAACGTTCCTAGCGTAATAAATCTCCCTAACATGCAAATTAGTATACATCCCTATCATTAGCAACGATTTCTCTCCTAGGGACTAGTCTATCGTCAGAGATGACGAAACTTGTATCTGTCAATATGAGTTGAAACCCACTCTATCTGTCTCCTAAGGCCTATCCCCATCAACTAAATATAAAACTAGGCCAGTTCAATGGTCCTGCGCGCGCGGTGGATTCGATCGAGTGAGCACTACATTACCATAATTTTAAAAATTATACACCTAATCTACAATTCATTTTGCTGCCAATGGCAATGAATGCTAAATGTATCTGACACAAATATCCTTTTTTTTTGTGTACCAAATCTACTGGTACCGTTGACAATAAGGAGCTATGGAACTTAATATTATAAGGCATGCAATAGTTAATGGTAGCTTGTTAGACGACAACGTACTACATTTAGCATCTTTCGAACGTGTGATGTTACGGTTCCTAGTCCGCCACACACCATGTTACGTTATGTCACTATATAGTTTCTAACATTTCGTGCAGACTGAATGGAAGCAACGTGTTTGGAAGCTTCAAAACGTCGATTTCCATCACTTTTTTTCGAGTTGACTCGCTCCTCAAACACGCATAAAATATTCCCTTTCATATTTGTTTGTCCTTGGGCCGTAACACCCTTACAAAACCCCATGTTACTACTGCTTCGTCCCCCGTTCTCCATTTCTGCCTACGTGAATAGGCGCCTGTCTGTGAACAAGTTTGATGTCAGCGATCATCAGCAATCCACTTCGAGAACTACGTCCATCCAAGCAACGCCTTTTCATCTACATCCTTTTTCGTACCTACTTTTCTTATTCTATCCCTAGTACGTGTCAGCTCTCGTCAACTTCACTGCCTTGCCTCTGTCCCCATAAACTCCTCTGAAACATTCGAGAGTACATCGTGGGACCGTCCCGTCCACTATTTCCCGTTTTCGTCGTGGTTGGACCCGATCAGAGCATTTTTGTACGACAAGTGCGCGGTGTGCATTGTTAACAGCAACGTTGGTCTCCGTATTCTTTCAGTTTCGTCTCGCAAAAGTTATGCACCAAAAGGAAAGCCGGTAGATGAATGGGACCAAAGAGAAAAGAGATAACGGCATTCTATGCGCGGCATCTCCTTTTCATTGAAGACACATAACGCGAACACGGCAGACAAGCTGCCAAAACTGGCGTTTGGACCAGTGCATTTTCCGGTCCCGCGACGGAGGCACCTGCTACCCCCTAGATAAAAACGATTTCCGTTTGGCAGATGAGGATGAATGCACTCAGCTTGCTTGTATAAGCACGCACGATAATGCGTACGATAGTAAACGTACGTGGCCTGATGACTGACTCAATCTGACGGCAAATAAGTCAAGCACGTAGAACTGTCCACGTGCAGAGCTGTGCGGTCCATAAGAATGGCATAGCAAATCTGGTTGGAACACGTGTACGCTAAGTATCACGAAGCGTCTACATACAATATACTTGCAAATACCAGCGGCATTGAGGGGAAAGGAAAATGACGGTAAGGAAATAGGTTCGATCGTAAACAGTAAATAAATAAGCAAAGAAAATAGTGAGCAGTGTAGGTTCAAAGGCAAAGGGAAAGGGAAGGATCATTTGTGAGGTTATGAACTAACGCGCAGATAAGTACTATTGAAAATTCTGCTATACTAGTAGAGCAATCCCTAACTCTCGCTAATGCTTATGCATATCGATGCGGGTCGTTAGATTTGCGTTGGCCCTGCTTATTTGTGGCGTCATCTGTGCTCTATTATTAGATAGGATAAACCCAGGTATACCTTATCTACTTTCACTGCCGGTCATATACTGACATGCTATACTCGTAAAACTTATCGATATCGAAAGTATTAAATCAACCAGGAGAATAATTGTAAGGAAACAATAGATTCCATTGAGAACTACGTAATCTTTAATGATTGATTGCATATAGATGCTTGGTAATACGCGCTCGCTTCTGCTAGTCTCCGTTCGCAGATAACAACAGTAAAAACGGCCGAATGAAACATCCTAGACACGCTCGCAAACTCAGTTCCCACAAGCCGAATCATGAATTGAATAGTCGCTTTCAAAGTTCAGGTAAAGGCGACGAAATGGAACCATCTCCAGCAATCGTCTCATCCATACATACATCATCGATTTTGCTGACAGGCGATCCTCTACGAAGGCGAGATGAAGTCGATGTTAGCCGTGGCACTGACTACACCGATAAACGATTTACAGCGGTGGGGTGGCTGGTCGAGCCACAGCGACGATGCTGAAGGAGATGTAAATTCGAAACGAATGATTCGATTGCCTCGCCGCCGCCGCTGCTGCTGTTCCCTCTTCGCCCCGCTTTGTTCTTACGTTTACCCTTCTACAGTCCCGTATACAATGTGCTCAGTGTCCGCCATTCTAACTGGTAGTGCTTCTGTCGGGTCTGAGCTGTACTATCGTTTTTGTCGTCATCCATGTCGTCTACAGGCGTTGTGTTGTGCTCCTGAAAGGGCGGCAGGCAGAGCTCCTTCGAGGGCAGTCAATGCGCCAGCGAGCTCATGCCAAGATTTGCAAGGACTCCCGCTACGCCTCCTCTAAGCGTATGCGTCCGTCTTTGTCCTGCGATGTGGGATGGAATGAACGAAGAGGATAAGACCCACCTGAGCGGAAGAGTCCTCATCATACTGTCGTCGTTGTCGCTGATATTATGCCTGCAGCTCCTGCTGCGATTGGATTGCTACTGCTCCTGTTGGCCCCAGTAGTTGTGTGTTTTTGGCTAGCCATCAACGAGTGCGCAAGCAAACCTCCAGCGAAAAGGCTGCCACTGCTAACGTAATCGAGTGCGCTCATCTGTAAAGCTTTGTCCACGAACGTCTGACAGTCACTGTTATCCCAAAAGCCTCCGACGGCGTTTGGTACTCAGGATGCCCGGCCA
This sequence comes from Varroa jacobsoni, assembly GCF_002532875.2. Taxonomy (NCBI): domain Eukaryota; kingdom Metazoa; phylum Arthropoda; class Arachnida; order Mesostigmata; family Varroidae; genus Varroa; species Varroa jacobsoni. The sequence goes on from NW_019214330.1 coordinate 540,523, forward strand.
CACTGTCACCTCATATAGGTTAGTGGCCTGCTGGTGCTGCTGCTGTTGGCGGCACCACAACTCGCTTTTGTCCCCGCTACAAAGCATAGCTAGGCACGAGCTTATTCCTGCCCGTTGCCATTGCTGTTGCTACCCCGGTTCTTCCCTACTCACTTCATCGTGTCTGTTATGTTGCTTGATTTCGCTATATCGTTGTAGGGGTCGTCGATTTGATGATTTGCTTCATCCACTTATATTTCAAGGGGTAGTAGTTAAATACTGATAGAAGTACAGTTTATACAATCCAACAGCAATGCAAACGGCATGGCTTGCCGTTAATATATCAAAACTTCATGTACCTCAGGTGACTGTCCCAAATTTTCTACACGGGTTCATAAACGATATTCACAATTTTTACACACTTCTTAACTAAAACTCGCCGTGCTTACTTAAATGTCTAGCTAAATATTCTGCTTTATCCGTGAGACATGTAATCCTACCGACTTCAATATTCGAGAAATCTCGGACAAAAACCCAGCTTGTTAAGTCACATTAGCAGGGAAATTGTCCTATGGGTGTTCTGCGAGAAACAAAAACATTTTCTTTCCTCCCATAATTAATTCTCTACAGTTTCTGCAACGAAAACTGTTAAAAGCTGACTAAAAAGAGCACCCCGATCACCCTGTTTTATAAAGGGTGCGCAGCATATGCTTACTGTATCTCCATAGAAAGGTTGTGCTGAAGTGCTTATACGGCTACACGCAATCTATATATATACATACATACATATATATGTATTATATAGGTTGGCAAACGAATATAAATGAGAATAATCAACTTTAATGAATTTTTCTAGTTCCTGCAGGACGACGAGGTGTTCCTCTTTTCACTTTGTGTAATCCAGGTTCGATTCCTAGTTGCGATTATAGCGAAGCTCATATTCTTTTGTAACTATCGTACACCTGAAACTTCTTAAAAATCCTTTTTTTTTTTTTTTTTTTTTTGGAGGAGATACGTAGTGAGCAAACTATACTTTCTAAATTACCATGATGTCTTTATGAGTGAACTAATTTACGGTAATTTGTTAGATGAAAAGCGTGAAAGAAGGTAACTGTAAATTAAAATTGTTGTTAAAATCACATAGTTTTTGTTCTGGGTACCTCATTACGATATCTATCTATATCTAGTATTGTCACAAACATCCACAATATCGCGGGCAAGGATTGACATCTATACGTGTAGCAAGATAAAAGTCTCATATGGGTATATTGAACATCTGGAGTGCTGATTACACGTAAATTTTGGCTTCTACATACGTATACATTCAAGAACGTGCTCTACACAAATTACCTATATAAATGTGTTCATTTTTTATCCGAAACTAAAACGGTCGTTACAATTGAATTCTACTATTAACGAAAGGATACCCTGAACTGTGTCTTCATTAGAGGGTATTTGTCTTCATCGAGGTGTACGCGTAAGACGATCGCAGTTCCACAATAGTCGTGTCATAGCTGCAATACGAGCGTGATTTGGAGTCCATTTATAGTATCCAATATAGTCAGTTGCACAGCAACAAGCACAAAGATGGATTTATGTCTGTTGTTAGGCCCACCATTGCCCCAGATCTATATATATATATATATGTATTTTAGTGTTTTCGATAGAACTAGTTTCTCGCTAGTTCAGAATAATAATCTGACATAATACGCATGCATACATTAAACGAATCATAAGTTGTTCAAAACCAAAAAAAAACTTATCGTTTACAGTAAGTTCGTTGCTCAGGTTCGAAGTTGTCGCGGTCGCCGCCGATTGACTACGAGGGCTCTACCGTAACGCTATATATATATATATATATGTTGTTAGACAAAGCTGATTGAATCCTCCGCTCAGTTTGATCAAGCGATTGCTTGGGCTACCGTACGTACAAAATACATTGGTGAAAACAGCTTCAGCAATGTCAGTCTCTGCGATACTGTCGCATGCTGGCAGGAAATACGCTTTCACTATATAAACCTTCCCCCAAATCCATTGTTTCACTTGAACAATAGCATTATTACAGTACTGATATTAGATGCTGCTATGTGGAAGAAATACAAAGATCCGCCGCGAAGAGTATTCGAAGATAAATATCTTGTGGGTCCCTTCTCGGCCTTTTCCGTTCGGATACACACATACCCCTTTTATGTCTGTGTGTCGTTATGCTACTTGTCTGTCTCCTTCCAGAAGGCGTTAACGTCGTTATCAAGGTGCGCGGGCATCTCACACTAACAAGTAGTAAATTAAGCAATGATAATCCCGCGAAAGGTAAAGCAGCAGCAGCAGCAACAACGAGGGTGGCAGTAATAGTAGCAGCTGCTATTGCGGCTGCTGGTTCAGTTCGGAAATCTCCCTCTTCGTCTCTCAATTTTCCATCGGTCTTCCGAGGTCTTTCGGTCGTCAAGCAATGGCCGACCGGTAGCTTTCGGCCAGAACCAACACCCACTACTACGCAACATTTAGTCTGCTGCTGGGGCGGTGATCAAACGAGATGAAAGAGATCCAGAGTGTTAGTTTACTCTATTCGAGCAAGAGAGAGCCAGTACGGATGCTGGTATCTGGCGATGGCGTCATCGTGCCAGCTGAGCAAGAGCAGAGACCCCCCGAGCAAATGTTTACTAGCGGAGCCATTACAACCCGTCGCTAAAAGCGAGGCACATAGCAGATCGAATAAGCGAGAGGGGTTGAAAAAGGTAAGAGAAAAGAGGGTTAGGGAAACGCAGAGATGAGAAGGTTTTGTTAATGCTGCTGCTACTGCTACTGCTACTGCTATTTGGATTGTAGCCAGCTCGGCTATAAACTGCTCGATCTACTGGCCAAATAAAGAAGAGCCAACATTGACCTATCTATAAGGCACGTGTATGGACATCCTGATAACGGCGGTCGTTACGTCGGCAGAAGCGCATAGCGTGGGTCCGGTATGGACGAGCTGAGGAAGTGAACGAAGGGAAAACAGGACCACGAACCGCATCAACTTGCCAACAACAAAAACTGAAGCAAAGAAAAAACGGCATAAGATTTTCACTGAAGAAATATTTTGCCTAGCTTGAAATTGAGTTCCGCATCGATGCTACATGACGACTCTGCTGAGAAAATGCTCAGAAGGACGGATACACCTAGCTTTGCTTGTGAAACGTTTCAGATCGGTGCTTGACATTTTAAGGACTTGCGTTTATAGTCAATGTGACATTCCAATATGTGCATTGCTTAACAAGTCGGACATAGGGTAACCATTAGTTAAAATATGAAGGGTTCGAAATGAACTGCCATTAGCTTCGTATACAGGTTAAATCTTGTAACGGTATAATCTAAGCCAATGCTCTAATCATGCTAGATCTGTATTACGTTTGAATATACCATGTATATTCGCACAATCAAGAGGTAGAGTTGGTTATTTGTTTAAACAGTGGACCCTCAAGTTCTATGATAGTGTTATTATACGGTAGCATTCTCTTAACTTCCACGGACAGATGCTTTGCCAGTGGCCAATCCGGCACCAGCCATAGAAATGATACCACAAACACAAAGCTTTTAATAATAACGTGTGCTGCGATAACTGCTGGCTTATTTTATAGTGACAAAGAAGTACGAAGTAAAAAAAAAAAAAACGATTTTCGCAACTGCCATCTACTCGCTCACTATCTAGGTCATTGTGGGGGCTGACTGCCAGCTTACCCCCAATTCCAGTAGATCTTCCATATCTTAAATTTATGCCTCGTTTTATTGTCCGTTTTTAGTAATGCTCCGCTCTTAAGTAATAGGGTCAGTTCTGGACCTTTCTTCATCCGTCAATGCAGGTGACATTCGACGACAGAATTAACAACAGTGACACTAATAACCGACTGATCATCCGTCCTGCGTTAAGGATGTGGGAGGTTTCAAACGAAGATTGTTTTTCGCTGTGCCATTTTTTTTTCGGTTGTTCTTCCTGCCAGGACCATTCGTTCGTTCATTGCTATTAGACACAACGCGTACTTTGCGCGATCCGTGCGTTGCGGTTGCATCAGTTAGGATATCGTTATTTCATTTCTAGTTAAATCAACTGGGCCGTTCAAAACCTTTATTATTTATCTGTCCGCCACAAGATCGATTGACAGGTTCACTAGTACTGATAGCCATATTAGATATATATAATACAGCTTATCGTTAGAAAGTTATCGTTGCTAAGCGACAGACGGATGGTACACAGTGTGTCCAATACAGCCGAAACGGATGAGGATGAAAAAGACTAACAGATAGGCATTCGGATATGGTTTAAAGGAGCAGATGGTTTTCACCGCGTTTTACACAACAATTATAATTCGGGAATCGTACAGGGAGTGGCTCTAGCATTGACTACGCGTCAGTAAGACTAAAGTAGGGCTTGAATTAGGAACACCGCATAACTTGCAGGAGACAGGAGACGGGGATCTCAAGCAATTCAGCGAAGGCTAAATTCGCCCACAAACAGTGTCGAAAAAGTTCAAAGGGGCTAGGAGCTGAGGATTGTACCGTTTGAAATAAATAGCCTGTAAAAGTCCTCCGTTGTATACGTTTCTCTAACTTTCTATTTGAATAAATCTTAACTGACCTCATCGTTGAATAAAATATGTCGCCCCGTATTGGAGAAGAAGAAACGATTACGTCTATCGTAGTACATTTTATCGAGCTCGTTTGTTTGCAGATGTAGCTCCACGAATTTAGCTAAACTCGGTTGGTTGAGTACTTCACTTTGGTCCGTATACTTAGAAAAACACATCATGGGATATAAAATGCTTAAGCCGCAAATCGTTACGCACTGCCGCCGTCCCGTTCATGTTTATCATGTCGCTTTATTTACAACTTCGTGTCCACACGACGACAAAAACTCTAGTTTTTTCACCGACACACCCCACGAACTCATTTTCGTCACTGCCCTAGCGGATCTCTCTCTCCTCTCTCTATATATATATATATATATACACACATAGATCTCTGACTTGCAAATGGACTAGCGTTTAGCTCGCCCATGGAATAAGTGACGACGACGTCAAAGAGTTCAACCTCGTTGTGAGGTGGTGGTATAGAGTAGTGGGGCTGTCGCATATCATTGCAGGTAAAAGATCGCCTGCGCAGTCGCATTGGTATAGTTCCACACCCCATCGTGGATACAATGGTGCACGAGCTGCTAAAAGAAACAGCGGATGAGCAAGTTGTAGAAGCACGTGAGACGAAGCTTAATGCTAGGGGTAGCTGGCTCAAGTTGTGGCAGTGGTCATGTCATTTGAGATGGTAATGGTCTGGCCTATCGCCAGAAAAGACCGACTCTGCCCTGGTTACCGCAACCACCATTGCGGTGGAAACCTATAAAGGGGAAAGCTTTAGCTTACGATGAACGATTGAGCCCATAGAGAAGTAAGGCGAAAAGAGGTCGGAGGATGGGGCATTCCAGGGTAGCGGTAAGGGCGATAGCGGTGCTCTCTCTGCATAGGCCCCTTAGTCTCTTGCTTCTCGTGGTTATAGCCGTGTGGTGAAAGTATTGTTCGTGTTACTGCCGCTTTTGTTGGTACCCGTCATCGTCCGCCCTTCTGCATGAGAAAGATAGATGTTCGCTCACAGTTAAGATCTAGGGTCTGAAGTCTTGGGATGAACGAGGGTGGAACTCTAATAGTTGTGTCGTTGTTAGGCGCGAACCTAGACATGTACATCTGACACAGTCGCATGGGCTAATTGTAATTCAGATAGCAGCAGGGCGCAAGACCCATTGGCGGGAGCCGAGGTACAGTAGAAACTGCACGCTCGGTGTGGCATCAAACCTCGAACATGTGACAGATGTTGACACCTGTCTGACGACATTTCTTGTTTTTGTTAGACGGTGTATGTAGGTAATGGGGGTTGTCGCGTATGCCTGAAGTTAATGGAAATTACTGCACTACCGATTAGTTGCACAATTAGGATATTTTCGAACTAATAGCGCTACATGTTTGATACAGTCTCATATATTTTGACATACACGTATACACTTTGCGTAAATAGGGTGCATTCGCTTTACAGTTGGTCAATAGTGCGTGTATATATTTTAGCGCTAGGCCTTCGTTATGCTGACGTGTCGAGCATATAATTTCTGTGTCGAGGAAATTTAGAAGTACGATCTTCATACAACGATTCATAAAGTCGAGCCTCTTAGCGGTATAATTTCACATATAAGCGACCGCTACGACAGAGAATAAGGGAATAACAGCGAGGAAGTTGATTTTGGAGGAAACAATGGAACAGTAGCCTGAATTACAGCTGTTGTTGAAAAGCATGCAGTATTTCTCTCTACGTCGGGTTAACATTTATTTTCCTATATTCGATGTTCTTATATTCTCTGTATTCGATGTAATTATTTAATAAATAATTTGCAGTACCTGGATCTTATAAGATTTCGGCAATCTGCAACAGTATTGGTCGACTACCAATGCTATCCATTTACCACACGTTCTTGCCGTATCGTTAGTGTGAGCTCGCATCTCGACCAAGGCGACTTGCCACGTGTACATCTTGATAGACCTGTTTTCGCCGCAAGCGCCCTTCACGAGCAGTTTCACTGCAAAAATTTCGTTGTTTCCTTCATCAGTAATCGAAGTGTATCGAAGTAATCGAAGTAAAATTCATAAAGTTTTACTCGCTTTGGGCTCAGCCAAGAAGGACATGAGCTTTGTCAAATAAACAACACCTCGTACGGTTGGCTCAACAACGAAGATACAATACTGTACACCAGAAACGTGTACAAACTAAAATTCGACAATAGAATTCACATATTTCATGATAATCGTAAATTGACCTCGAGATCAATAGAAGTACGTGGCCACTGGGCTAAAGATCTATTCTTAAAAGGGGCTCCTGAACATGACATCCTCAGGGTTCGTTACACGCACCACATGGACAGAGTCACCAAAATGGTCATTTGATTGATTGCCTCACGAACGAGCAGATACTCCTGTGAATAGAAAAAGCACTAAGACAACTTGAGGGAATTTTGCCGAACGTGAAGCTTTTGTAGTGCAAAGGAATGAAAATTCTACGATCAGCTTCAAAGACATTGCCCTGCTTTTCCCTGTATTTTATCAGGCGGCACTGATCGCGTCAAGTTAGTCTTAGTGGTGGTATAAGTGACATGTTTGCGTAGTAAATTTAGAAGTACTTGTAGCAAGCAAGGTTCGAGATCGGGTCAGTAGACATGTCAATAATCCACACAATGTGTGTTTGAAATTTAGCCCACATGGCATACATCGTTGTATTGACCTGCAACCCGTAAAAAATCTTGAAGAAGATGTTTAAGACTGGATAGTCCACGTTCGAGGCAACGCTGAAAAGCGATACCGGGCATGGTGCGTAGTCGTAGGTGGTGGTGATTGAAAAAAAATGCGATGCTAAGAAGTTCCTAATTGGCCAGTAGTATAATGAATTTAAGCGGAGCCGACGCCCAAAAAGTTTTTGCTTATTGATTGATTGACCGGTGTACTACCAGTTGCTTGGTTAAGTATAATGGGCTGCCAACTTCAGTAAGCAACGTTCGGCTTGGATTTTGTGCCAGCCGGTAGATAAGCGGGGTTTGTAGCAAATATAAGCTAAACTTTTCAAGTTAATATATGTGCATTCTCGTTACGTACTATGCGTCTAAGTAGACAATACGCTGAGAGGAAAAACACATTCAGTCTATGTATTTGTTAATTTTTTTGATTCCATTAATATAATAGTTTGTGTTTTTAATAATGAATGTCGAACGTGTGTTCCATTTTTTGCTTGCTGCCACTATTAAGAAACTACTTTACCGTATGATTTTTCGACAAAGTTCAGGTTCGTAAACAGATCCTATGAACGTATTTATCATGTCTAGTCAGTTATCATCAACAATTAAGGCCCCGACTTATGGCCCATGGGAGCATATGTGGGAATCTCTGAAAGAGGTACTGATTTACTTTAATAAAAACGTTTAATTTAAAAAAAATAATTAGTTAATATTTTTCTGCCGTATTCACATGCAAATTTCCATAGCTATAGTTATTTATCCTGCTTCAACTACATGCCTCGTTGTTGAAAAGCATTGTTAAGGTAACAGCTAAGTACGAAAGAGCGCAGGTTCGTATTAACGCAGGCTTTACTAAGTCACTGATTATATGAATCCTAATATCAATCATAAACCATATATACGCCATGACTTCTTCTATAAAGTAAAGCGTTTTTGGAGTATTTTTGAGATACTATGTATATATTTCTATCATAGCTAGCAGAGTGAAATAATGAACCATAATATTACTGTCAAGGTAAAGGTCGAATTTTTGAAGTACCAAAATGGCCTTCTGTTAAAGCGTTACAGAATTAAGAGCTGGAATAGTTTTGGCATTAGTATATAATATAGTTGCATACAGGCACGGTATCAGTAAACTTAAAATTATTTCTTCACTATTGATTAGCGATTAAGTTATTTTACAGTCTTGAGATCGATGCCCGCACGTCATTGCCAAGAAGTAAACATGGCAAGAAATGTTTTAATAAATTTATGCATAAAATTAAACAAGTCCTAGTCCAGGTCTGAAAACCAGGACGAACCATACGAATTGTGTCAAAAGGAAAAATAATACAAGATTTCCGGCAAAACCCCTAGCATTGTTGATATTCACGAAATAACCGGAAAGCTAAGCTAAATTATGTTAAATATATGTATTTTACTCAGGAGATAAAGTTGGAAATACTGCATTATCGAATTAGCGACTTCAAAGCTTGCATAATTTAAATCCTCAGTTGTCAAATGTACGATTGCAAATTTCGTTTGGCCGTAATCCGTCCGAGAGGTCTCGAGAATACGGTGGGCGCAAAAGATCTTCCACTCAGTCTTTTGAAGGGTGGCTCTAACAATCTTTGCCATGCCTAGCTTGTGATTGTGCTAAAGAAGGGTGACTTTATGCTGTCAGTCGGGGCTATTCGGTATGGTAACCTGGTGTACGCGATACTACTGCAACATATACAGATACTCATCGGTCATTGAGCTTTCTTAGCCTCTACCAATTGATAGGACGCTTCTAGTCTGACGTCGATCCACCTAGAAACACACTTCCTTTCATGCATAGCAGTTTCATGTAGGAGTGTGTCGTTCTGGCTGCGTGCTCCTTGATATCGGTAAAGATGTCGAAAGACAATGCTCAATTTTTGGGGTGGTCAAGCTTCTATTTTTTTTTTATAAAATGCTGCACTCAAAACGTCTGACAAATAGTCGAGTACCTGCAGATAATTTCTTTTGTCAATTTTTCCGGTAAAGTTTTAATAAAATATGCCCTCTTATCGACATTGAATGACCAACAAAGGGGTGCATTTTCCAGGTACTAACTTTAGACTCTCTTAAACTTTGCAAACCATTTTTTAACGTCCTTCAGAGCCTACAGAGTTACAGCGCCTTCGTCGTACAATACACAAATATACCCAGGCACTTGAAGAGGTGTTTTTTTTTCTGCAAAAGTCGAATTAAAGTAGGCGTCAAAAAGACACTTTTTTTTTTCACGTACCTCGTTAGAGGCTGAGCTCGAGATAAAGTTCCGTGTAGCACGCAACGATTTCAAACTATTAAAAGATATTCAAACTATACTAAAATTTAAAGATCGAAGAAAGCGGTTTTGAATAGCGCATAGAAACAACTGAACTACAGAGATGCAAAGAAAAAGGCAATATTTGAAAAATATGGACAATATTTATGCATAACCTAAAAATAATACTAATGACTATTAACGTCTCGACAGTTGCATCCACAACTGCTCGGAAAACCTGCAAAAAAAATCTCATCATTCTAGTTGCTCCTTATTCCTTGCCGGTTTTCAGCAGTTTTCTTAGTGTTTAAAATGTATCTATGTAAAATGGGCCAACAATAGAGATTTACGAAGACCACGTATAATTCTTTCATACAATTCACTTAATAAATAACGCATAACGTCATGTTTACGTTACACTGACTAGGGCCATCATTATTCCGCTAGTTATCCAAAATTTAGAAAAAATAACGGCTTTCCTAGAAATGCAATCTTGGCTATATAGAGTCAAGAACGAATGTGCGTGATTCAGTAATGTATATATTTGCTATTTATCTCTAATTTACAGTATAAAAAAGTATAATGTATAGAAGGACGTAATTATTTAGAGGAATCGTTATGGTACAGCGAACTTAATTTTCTCCTGATTCGAACTTACACAAGTTTTTAGAGTGGTTGTTTGGATACGGGGTTACTCTGTTTGTCACTTTTAAATAGATACCTAAAAGAGTAAATAACTGAAGCAGCTCATGTTTATGTTAAAGTAGGTTAAAGTAGCACACGATAGTCGGCGGCCACCGAAAAGTGAGAATTTGTCTTGGACTCCTTTTTTTTTTTTAACTACCACACATTATCAAAATAAGTAACTCATTTAAACATCAAGAAGTCAGAGATACATCGTTCTGGAACTAGGATATTAACGAACCGGTTTACGGTCTTCTATACAAGTTACGTAGCTCGACTATAGTGCCGTGGATGTTGCCTTGCCTTTCAAGGTTTAAGCCAGGCAATGGCAAACGTTAGTGGTGTTTTCTAGCCTCTGTAACAGATATGAATCCATTAGATCGCAAAGTAAAATTGAAACCGGAAAAACAAATTGTAGCATCTTTCCTACATGTTGTTAGAGCGTCTTTACGTATACCCACAAAACATTAGCAGATCAACCTGCAAAATAATCTATTATTAGATAGCCATTAGCTACCACAAATCTTCACTGTAATGAACGTCGACCCACGTAATTTTTCTACTAGAAATTTCTTCTTGTTTGAGTTCCACAGCTGTTTGGCCCTGGCAGTCGTTATCAGGCCCTCGACCTCCGTCTTCTTATGACCAATCAGCGATGTTGCTATGTTTGCCTGCCCGATCCACTTGCAAATACTGTTGATGTCCTCGGCGGGCAAGGACCCACTGTAGTCGTTTTTATTACTTAAAACGTACATCTGTGTATCTGTCTGTCAGCGGGTCTCGAGCTGTATCGCCAATCAGTTCTGGGCGTGCGACACAAGCACCTAAAACAAACCATCTATCGGAATATCTCCGACGGTAACTACGAAAATAAGTGTAGCTACTACCAGCTACGTGACACGATCTAACAGCATGAGCTAAATGACTCGAGTACAGACCAATGGTCGCGAATAGCTGGAAAAACCAAGTACGGGAACGGCGAGAAAGAACTAACCATTCCGCGTTTACCGGCGAAGGCTCAATTCTTCGTATGTAGTCGGCTTTAGAAGGCTTTGTCGGGGTTGGACACAATCTTAGCGATTTGCTTGCCTTCTTAGACCACGCACTCAGCAGTAGCAACAGCGCGATGAGGTGTGACGTGCGCTAAGTTTTAACCCGTAGTCCTTGCCGCCCCTATCTACTTCCTTTTGCCTTCTTTTCTTGCCCCTACTGTTTACCGTTAACCAATGGTCTATCGAGCAAGCGTTCCTCTATTTCTCCTCGTATGTCAAATATAAGATAAACAATACCAGTTTTTAGCATTATGACTCAGAAGACGCAGGTGGAAAACCTCAGTGAGTGACGTCGATAAATCAGCTAGACTGTTAGATCGCGGCTCGTCTATGGGCTGCATTGACCCAATAACTGGTAGCGCTGAGCTGTTCGTCTGCGTAGCACACTACCGATGTATACTATTGAAACGACGAGTGCTTGCTTAGCCGGCAGTTGCTAGCTGGCTCAATGCTCAATTGCTGTCCGTTTTTCGCCGATAGGTGACCCTCAGCCACTACTCTAGCGGCCTTCACGGCCACCGACCATCTCTTTTGACCAGTTGTCTGCCAAAGGCCCGACGACGTTTCCATTAGATTGAATGATTTTGTTAGATACCACTGGCCAGCTCGGTTTAGCTTGAGAACTTAAAAACTTTGTGAGAAAGGGACCTATATTGCTCATACGAGAACTAAGAGGGTCAGCAACGGTGCGCAAGGGGGCAAAAACAGGATTCTACCGACTCGGCCACTAACTTGCTATAGCGAGTGAGCAGTCGCGATTTTCGCTTAGAGCGCGAACAGCCAAAAGTAGACGAGTGCGGAAGGCAAGTGCTGCCGTTGGTAATAGAAGCAGAGCGACAATCGAGGTAGTCATAGAACTAACAGCAATAGTGAGCGGCTCCTAAAGCAAAAAGTAGCGGGGGTTCGGACCGAGCGACAATGTAATATACTCCCTCAGGAAAACGGATAGTGATTGCTTTCGAACGTTCAAGCAGAGCAGCCAGACCTGTGCTTCCGCTTAGTGCTTCTTAAACTACACTCATTGTTACTGTATCATACATAGTACAGCTACAGAGGAAACTATCTTTCCTGGGTATTTTCTACCTATACCTGACTCGGGCATTTAGATGTACCTGCAATTGGTCGTTTACTAATTCGTTCGAGTTTTACGTCCAGAATTACCGTGAACCACATTAGATGCTTAGCTGCTCTTATTGGGTCGACGCGAGCATTGTATCAACTTTTTTTGTTATCTGTTATGCATTTGTGTCCCTGAACTTACCTGATCACTGCTTTAAACGGTCGGCCCTGTATTGCCACACCCAGTATGTCTTCAACCAGTCCTGAACCTACAGCCTGCATGGATCGGTCCTAGCACTGATTAGCCGACAGATTATTACTGAATCCTGAAAATGGCCGCCATCGTCCACCACAATATATGCGCCATGTTTCGACGATTACTTTGTTTGATTCCTTTTACATTTCTTACAGATGTTTTAATTATAATATTACAACTTGCTCATGCGCATTCGCTGCTACCATAAGTAATTTCATTAATATCTCTACATATTATTATGTTAGATTATATAAATAATAAGCATAATAATATAATAAGCATCTCATTCATAATGAGCACTTACTTTCTTTGTAGTTTTCGATGTATCGAAATGCAGTGTACTGTTCCTGTTCTTTCGTATGAATAATCGTACGACGTAATTACTAATGGATTATGGAAACCTGTTTCGTCATAGTAAACTTCTGGAAAAATCCCCCGATAGGCAACCGTTTACATTATACATCTTTTGTATACGAGAAGCGCTCGCACTGAACTCTTTTCCATTTATTTATTAAAAAAAAAAATGCTTCATTCACGTCGAACAAAAAAACCCTTAAATCTCCTAACAGAAGCCTATTGAAGAATATTGAAGTTGAATAAGCTAGCATAAGTCTTGTATAAACATTAAATCTCCATGGTAATAGTACGACGACTATAACATGGAAAAGATTTTTGCGAACTATATAGCCTACCTGAAGCTCTTAGTAGCTAACTCGAGGACAAGAACGGCCAGCACAAACAATAAAGCAGAATGCCAAGCAACAAATTCTTTCTTGCAGCAGCAGCAGCAATACCGATGCGGTCAGGAACAAGGCTCCTCAACCTCTATCTCGGCCTTTAATATTTTGCCTTTCCTTCTGCGATCACCGAGTAGCGCGTTAATCGGCTTCTCCCGGATCCCGTCAAGGCTTGTCCCTACCTATCGCTCATTTGACACCCACCCACCCCATAACACCGCCAGACAACTCCTTCGTCCTCAAAACCCTGTCTTTCCATTAACCCCGAAACGGGATTTCATTCCAAAAGCAGCAACGGTGATGGAGGCATTCGGAAGAGAAATCTTTACGACCGCCATCTTGTCGTAAATAAGCCGATACATACTGCGAAGGATAAATGACCTCATGCCAATCCACGAGAAGTCGAACAAGTTAAATTGGAAAGTGGGCTCCTTCGAAGAGCGTCAGAGTAGAGGCAGCGGCCAGTTCATCCATTTAAGTCCATACACTTCGTAGCTATAGATACTTATTCTTTAAGGGAAGCGGCTGCTGTAAAGTTGTAATAATATTTTCATTAACGTGTGTATAATAGTATAATGGACCGTCGTCCGTTGCGACGGATTCTAGGGAGCCCTGTAGTAAGGCTAAGGTCCTACTAAGGAATTGGCTAAAAATGCGCGAGGATAAGAATCGCCGCGATTCTGTTCCGTTAGCCTGTATCTTTCCCCTTCTTCCCCTACTGTGCCGTCATCCAGCAGCTACTTCCTGACTAGGCCTGCATCTGCGTGACAAAGTGTGCGGATGTAAAGATTGAGTATCCGCAAGAATCACAGTCAAAATAAAAGAGAATGAAAGGAAAGTTCTCGACAGTCCGAGCCTACGTCCAAAACCGAAATGGGCGTTGACGAGACGCATGAGGAAACGACGATCGAGGGACGAATAGTGGCAGAAACCGGGAACGCTTTTTTTACAGCGCGATAACTGACGAAGAAAACCCATCCGTACCACTTGCAGGCCTCCTTGTGCATTCTTGAGGATTCTCGGCTTCTGTGCCAGCCGCTTCTAATGAGATTCTGTCGATTAGTGGAAGCCCATGCCTTCAAAGCGTTCTAGTTTGTGTGCTGAATCCTGTCAGCTCACGTTGATGCTTTTCCCCTGTACTTTCCAGCTAGCTCAATTTGCGCCTGCCGCAGTTAGACCCATAGGCGTAACAGCTTTCTGTAGCTAACCTAAATCCCACATTAGTGACTGTATTCCGATTGGCTCGGTCACCCATTGGTCTGTTTCTGTTGCGTGGCGTGGGACTACTTCGGTACGGTTTTTCCTTTCCTTTTTCGGCTTTTAGCGCTCCTGCCGGCAGGCCGTCTATCACCTGTCGTCGATAGTGTTATCGTGTACTTAACTCTGAGATACACCAATAAGAATAGAAGGAGTTCCAGCAACTACATGTAGATTGAAATAAGGAAGATCAGAGGGTTGTGGGCGCGGTGGTGAAGACGAATTTATGTACAAAAGCAGATTATCTGTGTAGATTCCCGGATGGATCAGTAGCATTTTTCCGTTGCTAAAGCGTGATAGAGCACAATTTGAATCCATCATTAAAGCCTTATCTAAACTAGAGGATAGTCGCGTAGCCACATTTCCATTCGGGAAGAATTGAGATTATTGATATGGTTACTAAAGGAGGAAGACATATTGATATTTGATCATTCTTCGGTCTTTAGATGGGAGACAACAATTAAAGCTTGTTTCAATACTCTTTCAGCTCATTAAGCCGCCGGTTCGCTGTTGGCTAACGACTAATGAACCATAATGGTGCGATATAATCTTGTCTACAATCAATTAGGTATCTAGTGTACGGTTTGATGAATATGTAAGGCTAATAAAGATTGCCTTCATCACCTAGTTCGTACCGCTTGACTCTACATCAACCAACTGCTGTAGCCATCAAGTAAGGCTACTGAAAGTTGCAGTTATGTTACAATGGCAACATATTCTGTAGTGAATCAACTTAAAATTAAGCAATTTATTGCATTTATTTGCAAATATTATTATACAGCTGAATGTACTAATGGCCATTTATTGTAGAGTATTTGTAAAGTTAAAGTTACAGGAGGGGAAAGGCATTTAGTGTCGATGTAAGAAGACCCTAAGACTGCATCGTCAAAGGATTAGTAAGTTTAATCCTTTCGATGAGCAGCAGTCCATGACCTTGATAGGTTCCTGGCTCTATATTTGCGCACGCTAACCTTGTACGAGAAAGATTTCCCAAAGACCTTTTAAACATTTTTAAGGCTTTAGTGGATAGGATTTTGACAAATTTTTGTTGACGTCTAATCCTGTGCAATGGATTATTTTACACTAAGCTCGCATATGCATGATCCAGATTAGATTTAAGAAGGCCGGTGGAATGAATACACACGGAGAAAATGAAACATCTCTCAATGAAATGTAAGTTTCCGCTTAAAATAATAGAAGTTGTACAGTTAGGCTAGGTTACGACCAGGCTCCAAGCATAACCTTTTGGCCTTGACAAACCACCGTATGTAACATTTCGCGTTTCGTTATATTACTAATAGGCCTTCAAGAACCTTATTGGAAATAGGAAAAGTAAAAAAAAAAACAAGAACTTATTTCTGTTCTTTCAGATCATACCCATTAACGAATAATTTTCAACTGTTCGCCTCGGTTCCAATCTCTCCAGTAGATCCTTCAGGCAGCTCCATCAGAAGCTAGCTAAAATGATCTGGATACGAAAGTAGCTTATAATTATAGCTAATAATATAATAAACAACTCTCCTTAAAATCTGAGGGAAGTATTCAGTCTTGAAAGAAAAGTGTAATTACGATTCATGTTTTTTTATCAGTTAGATCCTTACTACATACTTACCTATATGTTTAATATGTCTTTGTCTCTCCCTCTCTTTGTTTCCATGCATACATGTATGCGAGGCATATACTACTGGCGGCAGGTATGGGTCGGATATTCCCACAAGTAGAAGCAGGAGTGCTATGCGAAAGTTAAAATTTTTGCTATCGGCTTTTCATAGAGCGCCGGTTGCGATGATCGGAATTCGTTCGCTTGCCAGATGGTAAATGGAGGTTTACCACTGCAGCAGGTAGAAGCCAAGATAGCTGCGGCGGATAAGTCGCTTGAAGCACAATAGAACAGGGGCAGTCGACCGGAAAATAACTTTGCCCGGAACGCTCAGAAAACTAAAATATTCCAGACAAAGCTCAGAATCCATACTCACACTTAAATCTTACCCTTACGCAGCTTCGGCTCATCATATGCAGAGCGGAAATATCTGTGATGAAAATATGGCTGCCTTACAAAATGAATTCGAATATAAATGCTACTTCTTTTACTAGTTAAGTATAACAGCAGCACTGTAGTATTATTCTGGAAACACTAAAAATTACAGGTGGCATGCAAAGGTAAGATTTAGATGGAGAAGGACGGGACGGTAAGAGGGGAGGTATTTATCAGGGATAAATATAAATTGAATTCCCGTTCAGTCTAGTAATCCTGAAATGCATGCTTTTCATCATTATCATTAGTTAATCGTCGGTTCGGGACGTGCGTTTTACTTGTTAAATACTAGATATTGCTTATGTACAAGCTAAAATCGCAAAAAAATAATTCGAATTTCAGCAATAGTTTTTAGCCGTGGGCTAAAATTTGGCGAGATAAACGATTGATACGTTATTTTATGTCCTATCTGGACAAACGACCAATCGATGATAGCTAAATTCTGTTTCAAAATTTTTCATTTTAAACGAACAGCTCGAAGAACACTCCGATACTCAGAAGTACGATTTATCTAATCATAGGATTTCTTTACGTAGATTAATAGCTCCAAAGTCTCTATAAATATAAGATTTTTTCCTAATAGCGGTGTTTGACCGAGAGCTTTTATGAATTATATTTGATACATACGACCGATCCTGCATAGTTGTCCCGGCCGGAAAAAGTGAAGCAGCGGAACGTTTTTTCTAAAATAAATTTCGCATGTATTAATGCAACGATATATTTAACAGTTTCTCGTCACGATCGTGTCATTCTCGAGCTAAGTTAGCTCTTTAGGACCATCTACTTCTTTAGGAATCTTTAGGAAAAAGAGCTCTTCGCCTAAAGGGTGCTGTTTAACTATCTGCATTATATTTTTACGTTATTGCTGACAGTGTATATAGTTATAGACAGTTAGAAGCCCATATAGGAAAGGACTGGTTCCGATTTAAATTCTTAGCTTTATGTGACGCAAATATTACGCATATCACTATTTTGCTAGGGTACATATATAATTGATCCTTCGATTATTGTGAGCACCTTTGACGAGCAGTCGTGTACAGATCGATCCTAATGGACCCGTTTTTTTAGAGGAGGCGTATCTTGTACTTGTGGAGTTACTAACTGCGACTCTCAAGGAGAAAGGAACTAATCAGCTAAGCAGACATGTCGGTGCTCGTTTTGCCGTGATTGTATTTTACCGTGAATTAGGTAGGAAATTAGGTTTTCAGTTTCAAGGAAATTAGGCCCGATGGTACACATAGGTATTGCAGACGTGGACGAAATTGGAGTCCCATGATACCATCATTAAGACACTTAGCAAATTTCCTAAATTAATTTTATAAACGCAATAGAACCAGTACAACCCATATAACGTGAGTTGTTTTTAGTATGACTTTTTGTATGAAGCTTTTAATGGATACCAGTAAAGATGGATAAGTGAAATTCAATTGACTGATAATCGCGAATCTCGTTTTTTATGGCCGACCGTTGTCAGGGCGAACATATTGTAAAAGGGCGATAGTGGCTCTTAGTATGAATTAATTACAGGTCATTAAAAGTACTGGTTTTAATTTATTTCACGCCCGTTTATATGGACTAAAAAAGAGCGATGTATGGTTTAGGTCAAGGTAAGCGACTGCCTTGCTCACTGGTTACTAACAGAATATCTAACTACAGGGTGTTCGAAACCTCAAGGTACGATCAAGTATTCCGTCCTGCTGAGAGCAGTCTTCAAGGAGGTCAAGAGCTGACTACTAAGAGACTCTCTGGACCAAGAGTTGGCCAAGGATCAGAAGGCTATCATATTGAATACGTAATACAATTATTAAGCTGTTCGATAGGGAAACGAAAGCACTTTTTGGCTGACGCCCAGTCATCATAAAGGTCCAATGGTAAGCCTCTCCTTTGCATATGCATACAAAATCAATGTTAGTGTATTAGAAAGTTATACCTGCAACTTACGTTTTCAAAAAGTAGCTATCGACGATAAATATCTTGCAAATCTGTAGGCCCAAACGCGTTTTGTTTAGTCGATTTCGTAACAAATTCGCTCGGACTCTATGATTGTGCAATGATAACACGTTTGCCTATCGAACTCAGATACTAGAAGTGTTACTGCTAAATGATATTGAAATAAACTTTGAGATGGAAGGGGTGCAGTGGCTAGAAACTGAAACACGCATTTCTAACAATGCAACGTAGCCAAACTGGAGGTTCGTCTGCACTGCATTAGCATTCATACTTCGAAGTGATGAGTCATGCAGGATGCTGGTGCATCCGAATGTTCTGATCACAAATAAGTATATCAAAAAGTATGCCAGACGTGGAATGCTTTGTTCTCAGCTGGTCGGTGTTCTCGAAGCAGCATACGAAATGGACAGTGGATCCATGACTGAAACGTCTAGCGGGTATCTTCGTGACGTTGATATGCTATCGTATTTACTTGCTAAATTTAAGAAAACATTAACTAGTCGAGCTTCGAAACTTTGCGCAGACACACTTCGTCTAATGCAGCAAGTAGCCAACGGTGTGGAGCTCGGATGTATTGCTTACAACATCTATTTACATGCGATCTTGCAAGATGGCTGCGCCGACATGGTGTATCGTTTAAATCATGATAACACGTTTGGTGGCTGAAATTTGCTTAAGAAAAACTGGCCTCCATTTTTTTGTTTTCACCCTCGGCTGTTGCCTTTGTAAAAAGGCGTCCCTGAAACTATTTCTCGTTCGATGTAGCATCAAAAGCTTGCCTCAATAGGCCTCCTTATGCGTGAAGGGATTAACAGTCTATGGGAAAGCCGCCTGAGAGTGTACATAAATATGACATCTGTGACCCTGTTCACTCTGATTTTGTAACGACTATGCCCGTTCCTAAATTGGTCAATTAATTAATCGCTGTTTTTGCATTGCAGTTACGCACAACGAAGCTTCTTACTGAAAAGAAAAACAGCCACGCTCGTGAGTTCCATAAGTCCGGCTCTGCAGGGTCGCGGGTTTGCTGAATCGGCCGCATATTATTTCTGGTTGATTTCCAGCTTTGCGTCAAATGCGTTAAACGCAACTTCCGAATATGATGGGTTTATGAACCGAACCACCGTAAATGTCCCAGCATCCCCATCCGCTTACTGTCTAGTGGGAACTGACGTCGTCGAGCATGAGGGTGGCGTTCTTATCTCAGTGAGCCAGGCACCTGGCATCGGGAGTAGCCTAACCGCAGCATACGGCCAATAGGATCGCTTGCTTCTGGTAGTTTTCAGAACATATTCGTGCCTCTCCGACTGCCATCGTGTGATGACGACTAGGAATCAATGACTCTGT
This sequence comes from Varroa jacobsoni, assembly GCF_002532875.2. Classification (NCBI taxonomy): domain Eukaryota; kingdom Metazoa; phylum Arthropoda; class Arachnida; order Mesostigmata; family Varroidae; genus Varroa; species Varroa jacobsoni. Next base: position 560,442 of record NW_019214330.1, read on the forward strand.
CGCTTGAAAAACGTTTTTGATCGTAAACTTACTGCTGTAACCATTAAACAAGATTTACTACATTTACGGGTTCAATCTAACTTCAACCGCTATAGGGTTAAGATCGTGCATATACGCCGTATGATAGACCTCTCTAACGGTCTATTACGGAGAACTCGTATGGTTGCTGGTATATATGATGTCGTGGTCACAGTCAATGTCGGCGTTTGACCTTAGCAGGTTCAATACAACGTGCATATTATCGCTGGACGCAGTGGTTTGTTCGCTTTCAATCATATAGAAAATATGAATATACTATAGATGCTCACTATTCATCGATGACTGGACTTCGCTCCGTTAATGAAAATTACTCGCCGGGTAATAGTGATAGATAAACTACCTTATGCGCGATCGGCCAAAATCACGGTGCTAGCACTATAAACATAGTAAATTTCGTACAAAAAAAACATCTGATGCTATAGATAGCGTGATTTAGAATTACCTATTCATTCGGCCAGCTGCTCTTAGGGTTGATTTTCAGTTCTGTCATATGTCGGCCTCAAATTATATAAGTTAACTCAAGATTTGTCCTTTATGAGTACGGGTTGAGTGACAAAGCATGTCTTACCAAAAAAAGCTCAACATTTGTGTACACGAGAAACACCCTAAAGGTCATTTCAGATTATGCCTCAGAACCCGGGAAGCAACCTAAAATCAACAGAACCTTAATGAATTTGTTTCATTTACCGTCGATGAGCATCGTCCCTATATGTTTGTTATTACGGATATAGCAGTTGCAAAATACTCATGTTCGGGCAGCACAGGCGGCGGTCTGTGTGGATATACGTAACGTCAGCAGTGCGCTTCAGATCATAAGTTACTTTCTAGATGGAACACAGAATTTGCGTGTTCCACATTGTGGCAGTTATGAAAAGATGGTTAACTTCAAACGCCTTCTATCTACTATGACGGTAATATAACTAACTTTTTTTAATAACTAGGTTAACTTTTTAAATCAATTTTTTTGTAGCGCTTCAGTTCACGGTAAAATAGTAAAGTATCGGTTTGCCCAACAGAGAAACATGTGAGGCGGTCCCGGTTCGAAACCGCGTGTGGATATATGTCAGTTCGTGTTGAGATCTGGCCTTCTAGAGTAATAGTTACTAGCAATACAAGACATAAAACTTATTTGGCATTAGACAACTGGCTCTAAACACAAAAAGCAGTACGTTTATGCCAGGTATTTTTGCACACTACATATTTAGTTACCCCAGATTTGACCCGTGAGGTATAATTGAGGCCATTCAAGATGGGGTGAATGGAATAACTAGATCCACCTCAACTGGGTTCGAAACTAGCGAAGCGCAGGCTTACATTTCGGAATTCCACGATATAAGGAAAACTATGTTCGATGGTCTTTTTCCACATATTTAGGCAAAGAAAACCAAATAGCGCTAGTGGAGCTGATAGGCTGTATTAACGAACATTGCAGTTGGAAACCATACTGGACCTAGTGCCGTCCAAAATTAAATTAGCTCTATAAGAAGTAGATTCACTCAAGCCGATAAATAAACGATCGAGTTAGCTGATTTCTGCAACTAGCCAATACATCACTTCAACATAGTAGCGAATAACAGTAGGAATAGTACCTCGAGATTCACCATTGACGCAGCTCCACCGTGCTATCAACGACGTGCTAACAACAGCATCGAAGTACTGTGTTTTTTTACGGAACCTCAATAAAAATCGTTTTTTAAATCTGAAATTTAATAACGAAAGCACAAATCGTTGTGCACAACCTGAATCACTTTAGCCTCTTAACTTCAGTTAGCGCCTTTGACGCGTAAGCAATTGTTGAACAGGGCTCTACAAATGCAGAATACGCTGCGAAGTATGACACTAAACAACTGGTCAGTGTACGTCAAACGAGAGGCGTGTGCAGTAGCGACGGCTTTTTTTACTACTATCTAACCACATAGTTAGATCTTTCAGGAAGTGATTTCACCGAACAACGGGGTAGGTCTAATGATCTCTGCTTAAGCACGTTCAACATTACGTCCTCGATGCAGGTACAGGGTTGTCTAAATTCGAAAATATATGTTTCCTCTCAGGTACAGCAAAGGAATCAACGGCTTTCAGTATCAGACTTCAACTTTTAATTGATAATTATAGTTACGAAATCAATCTCTGTTGAATACTTAAAATACTAGTGAAATGTCACTTAAAATGAAGTACTTTCTAATTAATAAAAAAATAAACAATAGACTTCGTGAAGGGTCGCGTGTGCACGAACTAAAATGGAAGGGTTAAAATTAAGGAACATAGAGAATATTTGCTCCGCGCCTATCAAAGTCTGAACCTTGCTGGGAAAAATAAGTTTGGCTGCAGGCGGCGAAAATACTCGATATGGTTTTCGCGTGCGTGGTTAATTGAGCTTCAGCAAAGCGCTTGAATAACTTTTCAATGGGATCTGTGCGCGTGCAATAGATCAATAACTGTCTGAATCCGAACGTGCATATTAGCCTTCGTACAATAGAATGGTCTCTACGCTTTTCAAAAACCCGGAAAAATGGGAAAAAACCCTTTGCCGAATGTACGTATTGAAAAATGTTAATTGACTGAACCACAATAATGGGGTACTATGTTTACTGAATATTAGCATGCTCTAGGTTAACTTTAATGTGCATGATTATTCCAATAACTTTTCCTGGATTGATGTATTACTACAATAAAAACAGTGCAAGTTGCGGCTATTGCGCTAAGCAATCGAAACTACCAGCTGCAATACGAAAATAATTTACAATACCAGGCAAGTCTCTGCAAAAGCGTCTGCATTCCGTTACTTAATCTTGAGATTACCTATCTCTAGGTTCAAGATATTGTTATAAGTCCGCTACGTTCGTATACACTGCTCTTGTATACCGTTCAATATATTTCTCGCACGCCAGATCACTTGATATATGTTAATCGTTTCTAAGCATTACAGATGCTTCACCCAAGGCCTAAATCCGGACCTGTTTTGACCAATGCTTTAACGATTTCACCAGTGCCTTCGTCCGAAACCAGCACCTTACTGAAGAAAGGCTCGCTCCAAACAGGATGTTTTCACTTCAAGTGCAATGCAAGCTTGCTTTGAAGTGCCTTGGCCTAACTTTGACTACACAGGATTTTTTGCGTAGAGCGTACGAAGCTACACTTTAACGAATCTACAATCGCCAGTATCACCTGATACGTAGTTACTGCTCACACCAACTAAGGAAGACGTATATCGTTTAGGCCTCAAATCGAAGATGTTATAATGTCAAACAGAAGTTGCATTGAAAAACGGTGACCGTCAAGACTACAACGTTAGTATCATATCGCAGGAAAAATTCCGGCTACCTCGTATAGTGACTGTATGCAGTTAGGTATATAGTGGCCACATTTGGCACTTCGAGGTTTGCACTGCAAGATTTGCTTTGCAGCATTAGTACCATTTCAAATAAGGGATATATTTATGGTCAGTTGACAGAGACATCGTAATTCAACGAATACAAATACCAAACTTTGTTTTTTTTTTTTACAAAACTATACTTTGCTAAACGAAAATCTTGCACAAATAACAATGACGAATTATCAGAGAATTCCAAGTAACTTAGTTAATATAGCACTTCCTTGAGATACTTTTAAGTGAAGTAGCGGCGAAATTTTCGTAGGCTTGGTATGGTAGAGGAGAAAGGTTTAACACAGAACCATGTTAGGGGCGTATCATCATTTTACCCTTATACGTTCATCTAGAAGGTCTCTGTCTGTTAATTTCCAGTCCAAGAACAGGCAAGTGCTCAATTTCACGTTAGCTTTCTATGAAATATTGTTTAGCAGATCTTTTTTAGGGATGACTGTATGCGCACTTCTCATATTCCGAGAATTAGCTTATCTCTAAGAGCTGCCTATTGTGACATCCAAAAAAAAATATTTATGACCCACCATCATTATTGTGACGCGTCTATTTTGATAACTTTTATGGCCTCTATAAAGAACGAACGTCCTCAAAATCGACCGGCCGCTTGTGTAACAAATACGTCTTTATATCATCATTTTCACATATTTAATGCAGATGTAAATCGCGTTAAAATATAACATGGTTTGCAATCACTGCGGACGTAAATCGTAGCGAAGAAGCTCGATAGGCTTCCCAGCGTCATCAGTCGCGCGCGTCTACAATCTATAATATTAACAGTAGACTATATGAATGGAATTAACACACTCTTTATACACAGTATACACAAATTAATCAAAACCTGTTTCATAGCAACAGTCTTAGAACATTTTAAGTTGGCTAACGACAGCTGATTGTTCTCGACACTGGGCATGTTCATGAAAGGTCCTAGCTTTTGTAAACACCATGTTTTATTACATTATTATTATTAACAAAGACAATATTAAACCCAGCTGTATAGTATATTGATATTGAGAAGTTTCAACGACGTCGTAAAGAACTCACTTGGTGTTATTTTATGCCCTTTCAAAATGATACTGTACGTAGGCAGACGGACTTGGAGTAAAACAACGGCAATGTAGATTGTAGTTCTCAGTTAAACTTAGCGGAAAAACATCCCTTGCTAGACTGCCAATCGTTCCAGGTTATGTGAATATCTTGATACCTGACTATTTCCTCAGTCGTGGTCGGTCCCTCCGCTAGCTAACTGAAAGCATCTACGACGATAAAACTTCATATGGTACGTAAACTGGCCAATCTAGAGCATGTCAAGTCTATACGCTTATCGATAGCGCAGCGTACATGGATGGTGTTTAAGATAATGGTGAACATGACCCATTAATAGATGGGATTGATGATATCAGCTAGTGACATCTATAAATCCATTTAAGGCTAGACCCAGAGAATGCGGCAATACTGGAGAAGGGTAATCCGAATGGAAAGGAAGGTTATCGGGGCTCTTTCCGATGACTTGATCCGGAAATAAATCTAAAAAAAAAACATTTAAAAAAAAGGTGCAATTTTGGACCGTTGCTGTACTATCAAAAAAAAAAAAAAAGAAATCAATTTTGTTTCCATTTTTTCTCCCAGAACGCATCTGAACCATATTCCTGGATGCCATTTCAATGCGCATTGACCCGCATATCGATAGTATATTTCAATGCAGTATTCCTCAAACCAGTGCATCTGCGACATTCTACCAAATCGCTAGTTCTCAAGTGGTATTGAGGCCGGCAAACGGAATATATTCACCCATACGACGTGGCGAATTCTGCATTTTTCAAAAGGTATTCATAGGGTTTCAGGCCGCTTTCCACATCAGTGTAGGCGTGAAGGTCGAGCCAGTACGGATTTTGTGGCTGCGGCCTTCTGGATAATGGTCGTTAAAAGCGCTAGGTCACTGGAACGGCTGCGAGGGCTTGTATATGAATTCGATTTTCTATGCCACTCGTCCGGCCTGCTTGATTCTTACCTTATTGCAGAACTATTTTGTTGTGAGAAAAGTCTTCGCAAAATGTTTACCATAGATGTCCAAATTCGAACACGTGTCTTACAACAAACTGGGTTATAAAAGGACGAGGCCTTGGGATATATACAGAAGCGCCAACTACGGTATATGTACAGATGTTGTACAACCGCAACAACCTGTTGAAGCACCTTTTGGTAGGATGGCCATTTAAAGTGTTTCGGCAATTTTTCGGGTAGAAACAATTGAACCTTGAAGGCATTAAAGTCTAAGAATTTTTCGTTTCTTCAACTCTGTCCACTAGAGTGTAGGGCAGCCACGTTGCGACAGCAAATGAAAGCTCGTGGAAGGTTACGTACGAGGTTTACGTACATAGTACGGCCAAAAGACGGAATTAAGCGGTTTTTAAAAATGCTGCTTCATATTGTTTTCGACGTGTTAGTTACTGAAATGTAGTTTCATACATAGCAGCTAGAATGACAGGGCATAGGGGATAAATGGGAGGAAATTGGGTCTTAATGGGTAAATCTTTGAGGTCTATTTGAGACCTTGGTCGACAGGGAACAAAATGTGATCCCTAGTTCACAAGCGAACTCGTTCATTCATTTAACTATGTTCCATAATGACAGTAGCGGCCATTGCAGTGGTCTTAGATTACGTTACCTGCCTGTAATTTAGGAGTGTTCCTATTTAGTCTGCTTGCTTTGCGATAAGTACTTGATAGCTTTCTATCCGTATATTATTAAATTGACTGCGAGAATAGTTAAGCATTTTACATAACTCTATTTGACACTACAATACCTGCCTATAAACTGATCCGCTTTCATTGCCGGTTTCGGCCTTATTCTCACTTTTGCAGAGTCACTGGTACGATTACTATTAAGCTTCTCTTAATATTAGATTTGAAAACTCTTCACCTAGAGTTCAGTGTTTATCGATGTTATGCCATAAACTGAATCCTTTTTGTGTGCTTAGTCTCAGTCCCACACCTGTTTCGATGCTAGTCTAACAATACATAATGTGCAAAACGAAAAAAAAGTTTCCCGGTCCATTGGAGCACCTAATATAACGGTACACTAATATACATTTCGACCGTCGTACGCGGCTCTTATCAGCCGTCGGTAATGGCTCGCTGACAATGTTCGCTGCAGTGCTCGAGTCTCATGCAACGGAAAATCGCTGGTCTCGTCGTCAACTCACCACCTGTTATAAATAGATAGACGTGACAGCCATTGACAAAGACGGCCTATCGAGCGCGTTTCCCATTGCGTGCCTTCTTTTCTCATTCCCTGTTTCCTTGTCTTTATTCGCCATGAAGTAGCCAAAACATACCAAGCCAGACTCAAGGGGCACGTCCCCATTGATCAATTACAGACAAAAGAAGTCGGCAAATGTAAAGCCGGAGCCACTCATAGTAATCGCGGCTCAACGGCAGCAAATAATCATTATGAATAGCTAGCGGACGGAATTGCGTTTTCGTTAAAAGAAAGAATGCGGTTATTGTACTCCCTAAAGTTAGATTCTTGTGTAATAATCCTCAGGCCCAGCAAATCAGGCGCGGGTCCTCTATGTGGTGATCCCAAGGTTGACACAATGCCAAATACTGTGGCGTGGCCTGTTTATATTAACCGAGTTGCTGGTTTCGGTTACTGTCAGATGGACTCTGACGTCGAGCGCCGTGATGGGCAGGTCCTTATCTTTGTGAACCAGGCACCTAGCAAAATGCGGTAATTCGACAGCAGTTTGAGAACATCGCCAGGCCATGCTCGCCGCCAAGAGCCTAAGGCGCTAGAACAAGTCACCCCATCAATGGCCTCGTCATCTAGAAGACCTTCGTAATTGCTGCCATTATTATTATTATTACTGAACGTATACGGAACAGGTATACATAAATGGAGCAGTGCCAGGCCAACCTCGTCATCATATTTATGTCGTTAAGACAATCATCTGTTAGAGCACTTCAGCACTGCTCGGACGTGGCCGTATTTCGAATAGATGTTCGACTACGTTCGGTCGGGTCGCTCAGTGGTCGTTAACCGTCGATGTAAGCGAGAAGATAGTTCTTCACACAGTCTCAAAAGATCAAAAGGTAAAGCTAAACAGAGCATGCAGCTAACTCAACGATACGCGTACGATACATGTGCAAAAACGACTGAATTTTAAGTGTGTTTGTTGTGATCTTCGCAACAGATGAAGTTGCGAAGAAGTAAAGAATAAATGTTTCATTGATAGCAATTATATATACGGCTGATTGACTCACTTCTTCTTATGTGGGTAAACTTTAAGAGCAATACATCTCTCATAGTTACTTGCTTGTACACAGTATGGACGACAGATGTTATAAGTTGATATTATAGCTTTATATGTGTATTGCTCGAACGATATACGCCAGGTATGTTTTGAGTAGCAATAAATAATAATACTAATATCCGCACAAATTAGGTTAATTTAAATGCAATTCATTACGCGTATCGAAGCAAAGATTTTATATAAGCAAAGGCTATAATTTTTGCGTAGGTTAGAAGTGGCAATATGGCCACCGCTTACGGCAATTCCACCGTCGGCTGCAAACAGCAACTGAGCGCCGGGCAATGTTGACATATTATTCACTGATGTATTGCGTCTGTTCACACGAATAATTGATGTTTTCCATTGCAGATTTGTGTATCAAAAATGAGCCCTTAAAGGCGAAATCCTTTTAAGGATCTTCCGGTTTACCTCCTGATTTTTTTCGGAAGCCGCAATAATGATGCAGACCGTCGATTTAAGTAATCTTGACAGCGGTTCGTATAGAGACCAAACAGTGGATAGTGTCTGATTTTTGCTCAAAAACACTACACTATATAATGGGTTTATTCGTTAAGTGCAATCTTCCGATATTTAGAGTAGTGTATGCCACGAAGGATAGCTTGCCAAGCCTTGTCCGAACTTTGGTGACCTTCGAGGTACGTAGGGCGCAATGGCTGTGAAACTTTATTTTAAAGCTGGTCTATTGTTAACAATGGATCAGATATTATGGCTACATAAAGCTCAATGCACAATTCATAATGCTGGCAGTAGAAAAATAAATACTTTCTAATCATTAGCGTCGGTGATAGGTCTAAGAACCGTTATTTGAGAAATCGACTATGCCAGTCGACTGTGAAATCTACTGAACATTCAATAAATAACAATGTAAGTTATAATAATATATTAAATAAGTTTTTTAGATCGAGATCGTATCTCTGAGAAGATCTATGTGGACGTATGTGTACGTATGAAGCATCTCTGATGAAGTATTACGTTAAGCTTGCGATACTACGCGAACCAATTGGCATAGCAGCATAAACCGTGTTTTGAGAAATCACACATTGCGAATGTAACAACGAAAGTTTCTAATCTTTTTCAGCAAAGATCACAGGTCGGTTTCAAAGGACTTTGTTTACGACTTACGAGTAAATGTCATGAAATCTATGTTGATTGGAAGAAGGTAACTTAAACATTCGTTTTCGAAACGGTTGCCAGAGTTGTCTCTGATGTGTATGCATATCTGATGCGTGTGCATGATTCAGATTCGGCAATCATCTCATGGCGTCCTCATTCGCTCAGCTTCGCTGTAGATCCCAGGACAAAGTTTCTTCCAGTTAAGCTATCGGATTTTGTCACGGATCTTCAGAGCACTTGCTTGAAGATGCGCCGTCTTCACCACGACGACTTTCCGATATCTTGCATCCTACACAGAGGCCTTACCTGTGATATGTATAGGCAGTTCACAGCCTCGAACTAAGCCAATATAGCGGACTATTAATATAGAGACGATATAACAATGAACAACTTAGAGGGATCTTATTGCCGTACTAATAATAACTTGCGCTGGTGTAGCTATCCGGATAACGAATCTTACGTTTTCTTGACTTATTTTTCTCGATGCAGCTCTAGGTAGATGTTTTCGTTACATATATAGGCGAAGAGAGCGAATAGGGGCAAGGTTAGTATGTCGTGTTAGCGGGGCAATACAGCCGGAAATCAGCTTTCAGAACAAGAAAATTAATCTAATAGGAAATCTGCATATCGCTCAGTGCATCGATGACGTGTACCGCAACTGGTCTTTTCGGTCAAATCAACTCAGTGTTAGAACGCTGTAGGGAAATGGGGGTAAAAGCCTAGACTTGCTTATCGACATAGTAATTAGCACAGTTGTCAAGCTGTAAAGTCATTTCTCAAAACGTAATTTAAATAAAATTAAACAAACAAAAATCCCCTGTAACATTCACCAAGTTAAGCAAAATTAACTTATTGAATAAACCGTTACTTCCTTCCCATACCTTTCAACGATGGTTATCTTCTGGATTATCTGTCATAGAAGTGAGACCTTCATTTAAGATTATAGCCGCTACTAAGCTTCAGCCGCTTTCTTGTTTTCTTTTATTGAAATCGATTTACGTTACATCAGCCAAAAGTCAAAATGACCGTTTTAACTGAAAAGAAGTAAGCTGTGTCTTCAGACTCTTTCCTCGTAACTTTCGGCTTAGTTATTGTATTATAGAATTACGAACCCTTCGCTCTAGCTAAGAACCGAATGCTCGATGATGAAGACAAAAAACAAAACCTTTATATAACATTCTACTCTCACAGCAGTGAGACCTTTATGTAGATACATAGCTATCAGCGTATCCTAGCTTAGTATAGATTTTTTAGCCGAAAAGACTCTGTAGTGTTATATAATATAAATTTTTGCGAATTTTCCTGAATCGTCTTTTCATACTCTGCCACGATGTGGCCTATAGATCGCAGTGGTTTTACAAAAAAATATATGTGTCTCGTTAGACGATAAAAGATTTTTCAACCACGTTTTGGCTTCTCGACGTGGATCGGAAACAAGGCCATGCAGGCAACTGCCCAGTGAACGGAGAAAGTAAATTTCTGTCGGCGCTGGGTTCCAAAAGCATGAAAAGTCCAACAGAGTCTGGCCTTTGATTCGAGCCTTAGGAGGACAGTATCGATGACGTTAGCCGCGCGTGACCTTGCGTTGTCATGGAGGAGGATAACCCGATTCCATTTGTCGAACCTTTTCTCTTAAGCGGTTTGGCCGATTCGATTAAACTGCCCATTAACTATCTGGTTCGTAGAAAGCAAACGTAAAGCTATCGTTTTTGAGTAAAGATTTAGTTTAATCCTACGCTTTGCCTCCTCTCCTAGAACCATTCGTTTTGATATCTGTTTCATATTGACGTACAAGCACCACTTCCCATTACCGAGGACGATTCGCTGCAAAACTGGGTTATCGTGGCCGCATGACGCTCAAGAAATTGAAAAGCAATGTTAAGCCATGATTCCTCATCGTATTCAAAGAATTCATAAAATTTTTCATTTCCAAGCTTCTTTGTTGACCCAAAGGATTTGAGGCGATCAACGATTGCAGCCCATCCTTTTGACCAATTTTCGAGTCGTTTGTCGTCCGTCTTTTTCTCCTAAATGTCTCTAGATAGTCGTTGTGAAATTCAGATGATCGGCTAGAGTAGAGAACATCTTTCCTTGGGTACCGTTGTAACATTTGACAGATCACTCTTGAGCAATCCTTGTTGTTGCAATAGTGTCATTATCGTACATAACTGTTTCAGTGGTGCTCAACGTTGACGAAATGCATAACTTCTTTGTATTTTAGACACTGGTTCTTGAAAACTTACTTCGGTTTGAAATTATATTCACAACACAGTAGCACGCCGAGCGTGTGCTGGTAACGACATACATAACCGGTGCACGAATACAGGAACTTCCCTTCACCTAATGCTGGATTATTGAGAAAGTACTGATTACTTCTTTAGCTAAGTGGTTTTAGAGTCGCGTATATCTCGAGTAAAACGATTCGTATCACATTGGGTTGGTATTGTTTGCTATATGCTAAAATTATTGGAATGCTTTTATTTAAGTTTAAAACAGGGCACTTTGTCAATAAGTGAAATTCGCTATATTTGCGTTGTTTTTTTATTGTGGTAAAAATACAAAGGGTGATTAGGCCCTTGAAAGATTGTGCTGTTCATGCTCAAGGAACATTATCGAAAGGAAGAACCCATAAATAGTTTGGTCGCTTTTGTTTTGAACACTTCAATGTAAAAGATTCTGCTGACAACAGTCGATCGATTACCGAAAAAACTGATGAAATGATTGCGGAGGTTAAGCAAGACCAACATGAGAGTAACCACGATATGTCCTGTGAAGTAAGGGTTCATCGTCAGAGAATCTTGAAGGAAATCTTATACTAAAGGGCTTGATGTTCCGGGTGCCGCACGGAACAAAATTTACTCGATCGTATTTCCGTCTGCAAAACTGTGGAAAAATCCAACAAAGTCAAGTAATTTTTTTGAGTAACTGGGTTACGATGAAAGGTGGATCATATACGACAATGTGCAAATGAAAAAAAAAAAAGTAAAAAATTTTTAAGTTTAGACCGACGTCAAAAAAGGCTGTTTGGTAGAACCGGATAGGACTCGTGAACTATGAGCTGCTGCTGTCAACTGATAGAACGATTCATTTGGACCCCTGCTGCCAACACACGAAGCCACTAAAACAAAATTAATTAAATTTGAAAAAAGTCACTATGTGATTGATGTTTTTTTACTCTTTACTTTTCAAGACTGATAGGAGGTTCATGCGCAGCCACTTAAGGACAAGTATGTTCCTAATAAACGGAACATGACGTAATGTTTCACTGGTTCCGTTCGAGTGAAGCCTGACGACTCCTTAACTATGCGTTACTATTTCTATCTAGAATTAATGATCCACTATATTTATTTTTCTGGCGCATAGCTTGTTCTGAGACTAGGACAACGCCAGGGACTTTGATGGAGGGCAATTATACAGTTTTTTTTTTAATATTATTAGGGCTTTTTTAGGATCTAGTGGGCAATTAGCGAAGTCCAGGAGAATTTATTCAATATATACAATAAACAAAATATAAAAGAAGACATAAACAGCTAGCTCTCAAATTGCTTTACCTGCGTTTTTCTTTCCGTTTTGCATTGTCTTACCTGTCTCTCTTATCCTCCACGTATATTATCATCCATATGTCACGATCTATATTATTCCCACCCGCACACACACACACACAGACAAACTGGTCGATGTATTAGTGATACAGGACCAGCAGTTGATGTTCACCGCTGCAACGGCGAAACCCTTCGTACCTTGATGGATTTGTTAAGGATTACCCAAGATCTATGAGGTTTACATACAGGTTCATGGGCTGAAGGACTTAGAGTGTTAGCCTGCCATGTCCATCTGTCTTTATTGCCCAACAAGATGTACGTATGTATGCATTTCAAATGGACTGAATACGTATGACCGTTTGGCGCGTTTCGACACAAACCGATTGCTGTTTGATTTTCTGAACCTCAAATCTCTGTGCTTGAATTACTAAGTATGAATCAGCTTACTTAGAGTAAAAATCGTGCGTCAAAGTTACGCCTAATGGTTATCGCTATGTTGGAGAAGTAAATGGGTTTCGATTCTAGTAGAATCGCAACGGGAACATCGTGGCCAATTTGACCTGTTGGTACATGATCAAATGAAAACTTAGCCATATAACGCTGCACTCTTGTCTATCATTGCAACACAAGGATAATGTGCTTCGATGATATTCAAGTCGCGCCATAGACATTAATTTAGCATTAGATAACTTGGTTACTTATCGATTCACGGCTTTATCAAGTTTTACTTTGCTTGGCAGAGACGATGAACGTCGCAAAAAAAAAAAAAACACAAAATAGAATCGTCTAGTGTCAATAGAAAGACGAAATTTAACTGAATATTTTAATGTGTAATATGACTGCATACTCTGCCAGTTGGAGGCGTCTTACCCCGTAAATTCAATGGCTGGGAATAGCAAAAAGTATTGCAATTACTGGTCTGATCCAGTTGATCGATATGTCGAATCGGGGAGCAAACCCATAAAAACTGCTTCACATGTGTCACTTTGCCCTTTGCGACTTGAAACATGCTTCCAGAACGAAAATCGTTTCCAAAAAGGGGTTCAACTTATTTTTATATCATTATTTACTACAAGTTATATAAAACGATTTTTAACGGCAGTTGTTTGAAGGAATTCACAATCGTACGTTATGCTCTGTTTGTATTGCCTAGTTGTCTACGGCGATTGTAGGAGAACATTTAAGCATAAAAAGACAGTTTTTTGAAATAGTAACTAAATAGTAAGTGCAGAAGTCATGGAACACGCGTACGATTTGCCGTTCTCCTGATCGTGTCGTGTTCGTACTCGATTCTGCACAGGTAAGGAACGCATGAAATCTTGTTTAGTTCATTGGTGCCTCAGATGCGAGAATATTAATGCCACTTCTTTATGCAATTTCATGGTTTTACCCGATCAGGCCAGACAGACCTGTCGGCATTATTTAATGAATATCATATATTCCTGTAAACAACTAAATTGTATAGGATAGTGTTTTTTTCGAGATATGTTTTTTTGACCCGGAATGTTAATTTTCACTCATTGACATCAAGCATTCACATAGAAGATACTTTTTTACGTAAATTTCTACGGCCTTAATTTACCTTTATGTTGCTTTTTCAAAGAAGAAGTGCCTTAAATAATAATACCTGCGGTAGTAGCGTATTTTCCAGTAAAGCATGGAGTATTTGGTCTAGCTCTGATATTGCACGTGGAAATATTTCGTTTCGTTCTGGGAGCTGGCTCCTTGAAACAGTATTTAACAATTCTAGCGGATGTAAAACTCGAAATCTATGTGTATTATTCACTAGCGAAATTTATACCTATTGCTTAAGTAATTCGGACGTTCCCTAGAGCCAAATTCCAGACAAAAGAAATGTTTTGCAAAAGCTGAGGTCTTTCTTCCGCGTTCCGGGATTAGGACTTTTCTCAGAAACAGAACTCCTTAAATTCGCGTATTATGAGTGTGGCATCAAGCTTCCTTCAAAGCACCCTTTTGGCCCTACTCATGTATATATATATATAAACGTTGTAGTGCATATAGTGCTTCGTTCAACTGGGAAAAATCTACGCTTATAATATTAAACTCTACGCCGCTGTAAACAGCTCGTAAGCGGTCCATATGGATTATGAAGCATGCTTCGATGAAACTGAACATGGGCTTATTTGTCGAGTGGTGCACCGTTCTGCATTTTCTGAATAAATACGTTTTAGTACAGGTAAAGTAAGTCCTGGATTCAAAGGTGCAAGGAAATACCGAGATGTCACAGAGGCTCCACTTTCAAAATAGAGATGATTTGCAAGGAAATACAGCACATACGTTCTTAGCTGTGTCTGTAGTCTTTCCTCTAAAGAAGGCTTGATAAACTTCTGCGTTTCATATTTTTGCATCCATATGAAACACCATATAGGGCACTTCTATTAAAATTAATATATGTATAAACGTGAGAGGTGTTTCAAATAGTGAACATATTGCAAACTAGACAGGGTACATCGTACCTTGGGAATTGTCGCAGTTAAACTGCTATTATTAAACAGCGTGCGGTTCATGTTGCCGAAAGTTCGATGTTGCTCATTATAAGCGCAAGCAGATCAACAAATTCCAACAAAAAAAGTTCAAATGATGACAACGGAGAGGTCAACACCGACCATGTGTTCATTCAGTTCCTTTAAGTCAATACTGCATTTCTAGGTAACCTTTGATTGAAGTACTCTGTGTGTTAACTTATGAAAATGCTCGGATACACAAGTCAAACTATGTAAAAAACGTTTCCCAGTCCGCACTGGTTATTGTAACGTTGTTTATCTTACTTATTTAATCACAGTGGCGAGCTATATATATCTGTATTGTGTGCTGGACTTGAGCACACGATCTCTGGTCTCTCCTAGTTATCTCAACAGGAAAAGTATAACCAGCCAGCTAATGAGTTGTAACCCAAAATTTGTTATGAATATTTACAGTCTTCGCATCGTGTCTCTCTTTAAAATGTTCTTAAATTAAAAAAAAAACTATATGTTGACCCTTGTCAGCTATTGCAATTCAATTTCAGCACATTCCACCGTCACGACTGTCGGCGTTCTTATGAGGATAAAACGCGCCATCCACGCCAATTGTTTTTTATTATCTTAGTATATATAGATCGACACTATAAATCTGACTAGCCATTTAGGCAAGGCATAAGCACCCCACATGCTTTGAATGGGAAAGTTCTAAAGCTCGAACTGACCCGAAACCCCGCACCTTATTTTATAGAAGATTTTTTCATATGAATCGTATATAAATTAATTTGCGAACATTTTAGTGCAGTCAGTAAGTGTATTAAAACTTAGATTTGGCAAAGTTTTTCTTGTCTAGAGATATAACTTCATTAGCTAATTTTATAGCCTCGTGCTCTCGCTGCAGTCAGACATTGGGTGGCTGACAGGCTATACTGGTGATGGAAAATTATAGCGGGAACCAGTGGACTGACTTCTCCCAACTGACAGTTACTGACTGAAATTAAGCTAATGAGAAATATAGGTTTTTACTATTTTTGTTTGTTTGCTGCTACCTTTTTAAATATCTGCTGTTTGTTGCTCATTTTTGACCAAGGTCAAAAAAATGCTGACACAGCCCAGACCAAGTGTGTCCAACGTAGTCAAAAAAAGCTCATATAAAATGACATTTTCGATATAAAAGTAATGCAAAGCATTGAGTTTTTTATAATAATAATACTCAAATTAGCTCTTAGCTATAGTGTCGTTACCGTCAACAGATTTGGTTGAATCCAAAGTTGTTCGCTATACTATACAACAGGTGTGATTCAATAAAAAAAAACAAGCAGAATGCTAATATTAGTGATGTATACGACCCCTCATACATTAAAATTTACTGATATAAAATTTTCTTCTAAACATATTTCGTTCTGGACGTCAATCTCTCAACGTTTGACTAACGTTTATAGAGAACGCTGACAAACAAGATGCAAATTTTAGGTAGGACTAGATCCAGGAGGTTCGCAGCGAAATGTCACCACGCAGAGTTAAGTATTCCTATTTATATGTTTGTATTCGATCCATATGCATGCTTCGATTCCTTGAAACTAAAGTGACTTAAAAAAAAAACTGGTAGATACGTGCAATTCATAAACAAGGATCGAAGGGGATTTTTTTCTTTGCCGAGTCAACATAGCTGAAACGTTATGCCCCTAAGCTCAGTCCTTTTCACAAGATCTAGGTCTTCCTAAACAGCGGAGACAGCAAAAACGGATGGGTCACCGGCTACTTTCTACAAGGAAGGATACTCACAATGTATTTATTTTCCTCGACAGGAGAGGTTCGGCACAGGAATAAATAGGGGACCGACCAATCTTAACTGACCGGAACGTCTGTTGTACTCCAGTGGAAGACTAGCTTTGGGAAGCCAAGACCACACAACTTCAACTCCGAGATTACGACATATTTGAATAAAATTGAATTGAATCTGTCGGCCTGTGCTGGAAGCTTACGCAAACCTTTTTCCTGCATTGCGCCGGGAGTGTTCAGCGCTATTCGACTCAACAGGTTTTCTGTCAGACGTCCCTGAGGAAAATAGGCAATGGTTATTCCCAAAGAAGAGCAATGGTAAGTCGGCGAATTGTCGTCTTCAAAGAAGCCTTACGAAGAGGGATTATTGTAATAATTTCTGCACTCGTTTCTTGCTGATACTTCGATACAAGATCATTACTTCTCTAGAACAAATTTTTGTATGCCAACAAATAACGAAAAGAACGAATAGCGTTTTTTTTTTTCCATTAGAAACGTCGAGTTATGAATGAGCAAGCCGGAATAAAACCACGGATCAAATGCCTATTTGGCCTGATGACCTATAATTTTTTTGGTTGCCACAACCGATAGTCGATTTTGATCGTTCCATGCGGACTCAGTTTTATTAGGTTTGCGGGAGGAAATTTTGCATGCCTCGTATTTATCTAGCATCTGGACCTACTTTATTCGATTTTAGGAAAGACCGTCAAAATCTCACTTCCGCTACCGCTTATATACACGAAAAACATCCATCGTCTTACCAAGGAATTACCCTAAGGCAAAAATGGTCTCACAAATAGCCCAAAAATGTTAGATATAGTATGCATACAAAGAAAGACACACAAAGAATTTGCGCATGCATACATGTACGGGGTACGAGTTAAATTTGTAAGAATCTTAATCAAAGGTGTGGGCTCATAGCAATGTGCTTACTCACATATTGATAAATCTAAAAGACACGTATTTTATCGACAAAGCAAGTCTAACACGGGTATAAAATGTCTGCCACGTGTGATTCGAACGTAAGTATTGTCTAGGGTCTTCATGACGCGACTCCTTTTACTGACCGAAACCCACTAGCTATGTCGTTGCCTCCCATGATACGAAATTTAGCTCAATGGGCTAGAAAGCCATGCCTGATAATTCCGAAGCTTTGTTACAAACATTAGAGGCTATATTTGTATTATCTCATTGGGTGTTCCAACCTGCTGGGAACATTTTGACCTCTGGAAGATGGAACACCGTTCCTCTGCTAGATTTGAGTCTGTTTTTTGTGTAAAGCGTATTTAAACAGAAATTTCTACTAGAAAATAAACTACTAAAAAGCAACTACCTAAAAAGTGCTTCAAGAATTGAGAAAAACATTTTTCAAAAATCCTCCGCTTGCTTTTGGGTAAAAATTTGATAAACCGCGGAAACGTCATTAAGCACGATCGTCCCTACTTATTATAAGTAATTGACTGTCTGCAAAACATGTATAATTTGCGATCCTTTTTGTCAGACAAACCCATGAGTATTGTGTAGTACGATAGTGCCACTTATTCTGTTTCTACCACTTAGTTTATATTAAAAACACCTATCTAGCTATGGTGCATTGTCCCGTATAGAACACCGCCATTATCTGCACGCGTTCGTGCGAAACCATAAAAAGTCTTTGTTTCTAAACAAAGCGTTTTCTGAACTGAACACGATGACCCTAGCAACTCAGACTGCCCACGAAAAGTTTGTCGCTATTTTATGGTGAGTCGTCGAGCGCCTTCAACGGCTTTAATTTTCACCGAGTTGAAGTGACGTTTATTAAGTGGAAGGTAGATCCTTCCGTACACCCATACAGACGCTACAGTAGCACGCGAGGGCCGCAACAACACTGCTTATCTCCGTCACGCAGCCGTTCGGCGACTGCAACAGACGCAGCCATCGTAGCTGCTGAGAACCATCAATAAGCCGCTGTCCCGAAACTAGCCGTCCTAAAAGTGCCCCCGCGCCTTCTTACGTCATACGATATTTGAAAAAAGGGCTGGGTGGCGATGCGCTACTTTATAGCTACCGCACTCAATTTCATCATGGTCATGTCGAAAAAGATGAGACGTCCATATGATGGATTAAGCTTTGGGCTGGTCCGTTACGTTACTGACAATTTGGCAACCGCTTGCGGTACGCACATACTCTTTGTCTCCCGATCGAATTAGCTATCATGCGCAGCTTCGTTTGTACTCGAAACTAGACCAGCAGTATGTCTATGTGAATGTAAGACATTACTGTTTATTGAGGGGTCATCATGCGAAACGGCGGGAGCTTTAGCTAATCTTCAATCTCGCCTCGCTTAAAACGTTTTGCGTGAATCATTACATAAGGCATGCGTAAAATATTGAATTTAAAGGATTAACCCCCCGCGCTTTAATGAATTGGTAATAAGAAAAGTATGGGCTATACCTAAGGGAAGCACAAGTCGAGGTACTAGAAAAAACATGTCCTTGACAGCTGCAGAATATTTATTTCTTTTAAAACTTAGAAATCTACCAATGACACCATAAGGAAATAGTTGCAGCTTATTTATAGATCGTTGTCTACATATAGGTTGCCACCACGATGGAAGATTAGTGGAAGGTTCAAAAGAACTCGAATATGCGCGAGCGCGGATTACATCCAGCGATTGTCCACGTTATGGAGTGATAACTTATGAACGTTTAGCCCTTATAGAAAAATAATTATGGCGCAGGCACACTATAATTCTGCAATTCATGCTGCCTACGTCTTACGTTAAGGCACGGCAAATGCGGGGCTCTTACAATAAACTATGAAATCCCATTCAAGACTGGATCAAATTTTGACATGCTTTTTCATGTTGACAAAGTTTATTATCGGCATTTTGAAATTCAGAGCTTGAGTGCAAGTATTTAACACTTTGCAGGAAATCAGCAATTATATTCGACAGGCCAAAAAGAACTTGGTCTGGTAAGCAAACTGGCCGGGTCCCAAAACGTGTCGCCTGCCCACAAATTCGCAAAGGCGATCAAACGGGTTCGACCAGATAAAATCCGCGTGTCTGTGCCCGTTTCCCATAACTTCCTTCCGCTCTGAAATACCACGACGTCAGATGAGATTGTCGCACTCATTAAGGTCAAAATTTTCACGTTCCAGCGAACTCCAACAATAATCCGGCAACGGAAGTGAAGATATGGCAAACTTTCACTCGCTAAATCTTTATTACTCTTTTACAAATGATTTTAATAACTTTTGCAAATCTATGGCAAGTTTTTTTTTGATAAACATAGTATTAAAAATGCGTTTAAGGGCAGTCTATAATACTCGATAGTATTGCGCCATATGCCGCAATGCTTACCGAGATTATTCGGATCCAAAATTGGACGGATTAATTTTAGTCAATATAAGTGCGATAAACTGTACACAAAAACCAGTGATACATCGAGGACGGGGTAACAGGACTATCACGAACTGTGCTTTATGTAGCCGAACATAGTATACGATGCTGTCCATATAAAGTAGATGGTTACTTGGGACAACTTTCGTGATTGCAGCTTTTTTGTCAAGCGTATTCTTGGTCATGCTGAATACCTTCAAACGTGTAATTGAGGAAGTGTTCTTCGACTAAGTATTGCGTCAATTGTACCGCTGAAAGATAAAGTGATTGTGTCTTCCTTTTTATTTAGCATCGGACTTTCCGTTCTTATTTAATTAGTTATCAATGCAACCATTTAAATATCGTTGAATCGCTAGAAACCTCCGTTAAAACATCGGATATTTGCCTTTGGATATTCGCTGATTTCCAATGTCACACCAGACAGAAAGATACAGGTAAGCACCACTGGAGATCGCAACAATCAGACGCCTATCGCTTTCAGCCACGATCCGCCTATTCCACTTCAAAGTAGCCCCTGTATTCAGCTATTGACCAGATGCCATATTCAATACCTTTAGCTAGAAGATATGCAATAGAAGATGAAGTAATGGTCTATTTCTATTAGAGTAAGGACATTTTTTTTACACATTTACGCTTTGCGACTAAAATATATCCCCGATAGCGAACGACATTTACCACCGAAAAGCAAAACTGCTCTGCGCATTTTTTTCGGTTAAAAACGTACTCCCAGAACCATCGTTCAACATCACTTCGAAGAACCAGAGAGTTCAAAACAAGTAAACACCTGAGAGCATCTTACCCGAAACGGGTAATGAAGCTTTACTTTGGTACTGGCTCGTATTCGCGGCTGCAGGTAGCCTGCTGCTCACAGATGATCCGAACCGCCAATTCAACTACCGGAAACAAACTCTACCAGAAGGACTTCTTCAAGTCAAGGAAGAAAAATGGCTGAAGCTCATGCAACGGTCTACAATACTTGAGCGCCGCATGGAAACAACGGGAAGGCCAAACCGCCATGGCGTCATTTGTTTTTCCGTCCATGGCTTCGATGCAGGGCCTGTAACCTCCGCGAAATAAACGACTGCTGGTTTTATATGGGGTGCGGAGCGCCCTGCGCTCTATATTACGCCACCAAAAGTGACTCCCTGAGTAATTTGGTGCGCTAATGACGAACGTTGTGTGCTCGATTTGTGATACCTTTATGCAAACAATGCTAGATCTTTTTTTACCGTACGTAATTATCGTTCTATAATCTTACGTTAGCATGCAATCGGCAAGTGATCAGATACACGCATGTGTATTTGTATACGCGTATCGGAGCTGCTAAGATCTGCTTAGAAATATTGAATAAGTAAATGTAAATAAGCTTGATGATGGATAGTCGAATCAATAACCAGTGCTGGCAGCTTAATACGGGTCATAAGCAAACGCACTGTCATTCCCGCTGCCAGTGCTTTCCGTAACCTCGAATGGTTTAACTTAACAACGAACGAACTTTAGTTCGTGCTATTTATTTGGCTGCACAAACATCGATGGAACTATTCTCGACCGTACCTCGTTCACATTCAGTGAATAACTATGGTAACGTAACGTGCACGTTATTTACGTGCTCACAGACGTATATCTTTCTACTGGAAAATGATTAACCTTGGCACGCCGTTCTCTGTTTTGAGTCTAATTTATTCAGTAGCCATTACGACGCAAATACGTACGTTCCAACGTAACTTTGAGCTCATTTGCTCGTATTAAAACAATATGAAATGATTTGGAAAGCGTGCAGACACCAGGACCGATTTTAATTGGCCAAAACGCTTAGAAGTATCATGCGCAGGCGTACCACTGGTCCATTAAAGCGTAAGATAGTACTTTCATTTCGTAGCATTCAGGTTTCAGGGAATCGAAATTCATTTTCTAAGTTTTATTGGCCAATAGCAAACCCTGAAACAATTAGCACAAAGATTTATCGATATCAAAATCAACATAAAATTGCTATTCCTACAACCGTAACACATATGTCTAGAGCCTCATTTGCCCCCTCTCGAATTTTTGCCTCAAACCATCCACAACGGTACATTCAAAAAAGATCGCAGAAATCCAAGGACTATGTAAATATTGTTAATAAAAATTTTACTAAGTAGTATGCCTAATTTTTAGTTTTTTAACAGACTCTGGCTCGGTATGTGTGCAACTAATTAATTGAAATTCAAGCGTACACCGCATTGGTTCTGGGGGTTGAAGTAATGCCGGTTCTATGTATAGCGGAATGAAGCTTCGAGGGGACAACTGATTGTTCTAGAACGATATCTGACGCCTACAATCCGAACGTTTGTGCCAGAATCACACAGAATGATTACATAATGATTTACGAAAAATTTTCCGACCATATTTCAAATGTGATCCCTCGAACTATGTCTGTTTTATACACCAGCTGTGCCCACTTTTCGCACGTAGACAAAATTTGTCTAAAGCATCACAGCGGTATAACAACCACGACAGCCTTTAACCAAAGCCATCTTTTGAGGCTGGCTAGTCGACAACGGGTTGTGGGTCAAAAATAGCGAACTCAAAATGGGTTGAAAATACTTGAGAACAAAAACGGGGCAAATTTTTTTCACGCGATAATAGCAAATCATCGAACATTTTAACCCACCTATGCAAGGTGCCGTTCCTAAACAGGCTCCGTCGTCCTAGCTACACCTACCTTTTCACCGTATGCAACTGCCCGATCAACGTGCCGCATGCAGACTTCATTCGTTCTCAACGACATGCCTATGGATACAGCATTTTTTGAGAATAGTTTTCCAAACAGATATATGATATATGTTTGTACAAGATAATATACCTAGTTGAAGATATGAGGCACGTTCTACACCTTTGAAGAAAGACCCAACTAAAAAAGGTTGTCCAATAGATGAATTTTGCTAAATACCGCCCTAGAATGCGTACCTGTATTCTTAGTTTGCACTAACCACAGGAACCGCAATGAAATTCGGATGTTCGCTATTGTTTGCGCTCCCCTGCCGGTTAGTTTGGAATATCTGTGAAGCTGTTAATAGAAAATGTCATCTAAATAAATAAATCAAATGTTAAAAATCCTTTATTGACATACACCTGTATAGCTATTTTGCCTAACATCAAAGCTATGCAAATTTTGTGATTAAAACCGCTTATTTGGCACCTGTAGCATACATCGATAATATATACGATACGAGGTTTGGCATGTTTTTTCATTTATTTAATTTTCAGGTTATTAGCCGTTCAATAATAACGTCTGCTCAGATCTTTCAAACCGTTACTGATATCCACAGAGCGTACTCCTAATAGAAAACAGGGCATAACAAATCAAACTTCTACCAAGATCCTACACTATAGCTAACTACAAAGTACGTATTGGCCTGCTAAAGGTACAGGACCGTACTCTGCAACAGAATTGTCTACGGCCCACGTCATCAGAACTGCTCCCACTACTTGGCAAAGGGGGTGAAGCTAGCTGATGCGAATTTTTGCCTTCTACTTTGCCGGGCTTAGAAATGGCTGGACACACGTGCGCGTAGAAATCGTACAAGTTGTCCGCCGCCATAGAAGGGTGCCTGTCGGCATGATAACGGCAGGATAATACATCACGTCTCATATAACGAAGAAATAACGTTTGGTCCTATGCTTCCGATCAGTGCCTGGGGAAACGACCTGCAGCGATTCCAGGAACAATCACGAAGCAGGATTATAGCCTGTGCTATTCTTACTAACTTACTAACGAAAAGGTTGTATCATGGTAACGTAGTGCTTCGATATCCTGGTCCTGGTCTTGCGAAGTTCCCGTCAGCACATAGCAACACACTATCAACAGACCGTCCGTTGCCAATAATGTGGCTAACCCAATCTGATAAGAGTACTAACTGCAAAAAACCATGGACAAGCACGTTGAAAGAGGCAGGCAACAAAACGTAATTCCAATTAAAGTTTTTATTAACTCTTTCGATTCATACGCGTACGCTTTATGGCAAACGACTCGCTGCGGCCGAAACGAAGATACCGCTTTACCTTGAGCTAAATGGCTACGGTAAATGCAACCTGCCAGCTTGGCAATTGCATAACGACGACCCTGACACGTTTACTAACAATTCATATTTACAATTTATTTCCATACATACACTCTGATAACAATTTAATGATATGATTCTCTGCCTATGTAAATGTCAAACAGATATTGTACCGATGCGTCGGAACTCAACATTGGATAGATGCCCTTCCTAGCTCATAGCGTGCAGACCGACCGTACGCAATAGATGGCAAAAGGTTAGACGAAGTTGCCATACACCCGATCCTTCTTTATACGATGTCCTGTTCTCTCAGAAGGGATTTTATTGCTGTGCCCGTCGCCACTCAGCATAAACACCTCCGCTAAACCCCTATTGTCCGCACCGTGGTTGCCGAATCTAATACAGGATTGCATTATAATTTATTTTTATAATTGTATAAATAAATAACATTCACGCTGAGAGAAACTGTCCTACAGGATAAGTCGATATGCATAACGTACATAATTTAGAAAAAAAATCTGTCAGACTTAGTTAGAGGTCGAGCTTAAGATAACATTTGTGCTAGTTCGAAACCTTGTTGACCCAGCTGCCCTTTATACAACATCATGTGACTATCCTTAGTACGAAATAGCCATCCGCACCAGTAGACTAGAAACATATGACTAAACATAGTATATGCCCTCTGAAAGCAACAGAATAATTTGAATAAATACCTAAAACGAAATTATAAAAAAAAAATAAAACATTTTTTCATACGATCTAGCTACTGATGGACAAAAAATGGCTGTTGGTGTTGATACCAGGGTATGTTACCTATGTTAGATCATTCGTTAGAACGATGAGGCATTGCTAACTAAGTTTAATGCCAGTGCATCGCCAGTAGGCCGTCAAGATCTTTCATATGCTCCCGTTAAATTCGAAAAGCACTGTCGAATCATAGCCTTCCTCGATACAAACTCGGTCATATTGAATTCCCATCTAGAGGCTAAAAAACTTATTTTAAGTATAACAGTAATTCTAGTAATACACGGTCGTATACGATCGATTTGTTTATGTCCAACAACTGTTTCCTAATATAGTTTTCTTCTGGCAAACCGTTCCAGAATTTTCGAGCAATAGCTAATATACTTTTAGATTACGACAGCCATCGTCAATGGTTCTTTTCCTACGCTACACCGTGGCCTCAAAAGGCGCATATAGAGGATGCTTAAAGTTCTAAAGCTAGCGAACCGGACAGCTAATATCGCAGATCAGGCTCGCCAGCCATTAGTAGCCAAGAGTTCATATATTCGCAAAAGATAGATCATCCGTCCGATAACGGGGGATAAGAAGGAGGGAAAAACAGACTTATATTGCCCTGTTTGACATTAAGACGATGTTTCAGTCGGGTTTGTCGGACGGACTAGAGCACATGATCTTTGGATGCGGAGCTCTCCAAGGCTCGTCCAAGGCGGTCGCACATGAAAGACAAAGAAATGTCGACGACATGACTACAGCACAGAACCCATGAGCCGCTGAGGTGACCTTTGAAGCCACTATGAAAAAGGGAGAACTAGAGGAAACCGAAAGCGGAGATTCACAAAATGAAAGGTGCCAAAGGACGCAAGAATAGGCACGAGCATGACAGCAACTGGGCAACCTTCTCCTCATATATGCCAAATAACACTAAACGTTATTTGGTCTATGTAAGGGTTTGCTATTTCTTTGGTAAGCTCTGGGTTTAGTTATGATAGTTTCCATCATAGGGGTCAAAAAACCTGGTAGGAAGGACAAGTTTCATTTGCTTTGACTTCGACAAAGCAGGCGGGAATTTTGAAACACTTGTCGTTCCATCAATACGTATGTAAAAAATATTCACCCTCCACTGAAAAGAGGCGATGCTTCAAAACAAAGATCAGTTCATGAAAGGGAGTGATGGAGCACATTTAGGGAAGCATATTTCCCGATGGCATTATAAAAGTTGACACTTACATTATTACCGCCAAAATTTGAACATAATACCCAACGAAGTAGACAAAGTCCACATACTCTCTTCAGGCTCAAAAATACAAAACTTACATATACACATATTTTTAGCGTAACGATTAATACCATTAATGGGATTATCAAAAGAAGTATTTCATTATGGAAGGTAATTTAAAGACGGAAGTAAGGTTGTCCATCGACCATCAGCCAAACTAGCAAATTATGGATAAAATTTTAAGAGTTAATATGTATACTTCGTATACGACACCGACACGTAGCTATTTGCTATCGTAGTGGAGAGCTTCAGCCCATATTTTTTCTCTGCCTTGCAGAAGTTTCTCCGTCCCTGGTCCTTGTTACCTGTGTCAGTTAACTACCTCGACTAATCTTAGGATAGAACATAACTTCTCCTTGGCATAAGCCGACATCTAACAAGTGGATATGGACGTAACATACAATCACAATACATATTCGAAGCTGTCACTTTTACCCGTAACATAGATTCGATACTAGCAATAAATAAAGTACAGCACATTTTTAAACCCACTTCGAGGTACGTGCCCAAACATTTTGACGAGAGGCAAATTTTTACGAATATCGCTGAGTGCATTGCGTTCATACTCGATGGGACAACTTACGAATTCCAAATTAGCCGATATGCCTTTGACGTATGGTGCTATGAACTCTGGTGCACCAACGAGTGTTGAGAGCTTCCGATGAGCTTATCGAGGAATAGTCTTCAATAAACAGGCATTGGATCGTCTTGTCTTTTAGCGTGTGACGCAGGATTATTTTTCAGCCATGGCCTCAATTTAATTATACTAATTCTCTTGCCTTTAGTGTGTTTGTCTATTGAAATTAGGAACACGTCAGACGAATCATTTAGCGGTATACTACCAGCTTTGATACGCAATATCTGATTAGGCACATTAATAATGGTATATGATACGTAAAGAGAGCATATCGGGTGAGAAGCCTTCTGTCAGGCCGGTTAAAAACTGCAAAAATTCAGACAATGAGAAAATCACGCCATGAGAAACGATAAACGCCAGCCGTACTAGTGCCGTTAGAGCAATGGCTGCAACTGTCGGCGTGTAGAAACTCAAATCATTCAATAATGAGGCCACCACACAAACGATATGTTCGATGTATGTAATTTGTATGAGGCCGCACTATGATGAACGAACGGTATACTTAGGCGGGTCAGTACGCGCTTACTACAAGACGAGATTTAAGAGCTGGTGGTTCAGCCGAAAGAGCCCACCATAAACGCCATGACCGTTTAATATCTCACTCAACACAGTTTCTGTAAACACCTGCAAAGTGGCCTATACGAACGTCCGTTGAATAGCAAGCGAAATTAGTAGAAAAATTACATCATCTTATTTATGACACTATTAGCAATTGTTATTTTGGAAATTTGTTATGATCAGGTGACCATATCCGAGTCGGCATTGCATATACTTTTTGAATTGCGGCGAGATAGCTGTTTGTATCTGAAGACAACTACGTCCCTGTACTGTAATCTGAAAGTCTATTTGCATATTCTGCTTTCCCAAGATAGACGTTTGACTGATAATCAATGGTCGACTAGTACCTTAGAAGGTCAATGAGCGTATTCTGTACCTCCGGGCTATAACAAAGGATATGCCGCCAATTAAAATGGCAAAAAATAGCAAACAGGGTAAACAATTTTATTTATTCCGCAACCTACTCGACTTTAAATTAGACTCGATCTTCCTTTGTTTTACCAATCAACCCCGTGGTTATCCGGCGACTAAATCAGGACTCAACTTGGCTCCGTCGAAATTAAGAAAATATGGCGGCTTTAGCAGCAGGATGAGCATAGTCGACGGTCGCTAGGGAAAAATGTTTCGTCTTCCAAATTACTCTTTTAACGATTCACCTCAAATTTCGAAATATAACTTTGCCTCTGCATAATACACTCACTTATTTTCTTGTATTTGATAACTGCGATTCAAACAATAATTATCTATACGACAATGATTCATGACAAGTGTTCTCTTATATGAGCCTGATAGGCTTATCATGTAAACCCAGAAACCTTTTTTACATAATATGTTAAGTATAAGAAACTTCTGACAGGTTAAATGATATTTAAAAAAAAAAAAGGGTAATGTCTGTTATTTTATTAATCTAGTGCACATGAAATACGTCTTGACAAGGTCGGCCACCAATTCGGTCTCCACATGGTTAATTGCTGACGTTATTATGGGGGCATTCTGTGTTAACGTAACGTCGTTCACTCAGAAAAAAGATCAGATCGTTACTTGAATAAAAAAAAGTCCCTTCCTTCTGGTCAGGGGGTTATTCTCGCTTAGTCTAGTACTTCGAACAGTGAAGAATGCGCTAATATTTTATGCCCGCAAGATATCTACGACACCCCACACGCACTTCAAATAATCGTCGGTACAGTTACCCACATCAATTTTTCTACCTGCCGTCCTCACGCTCGTCTCCTTTGATACAAAACTTTTAGGACAAACGAAACAAATAGAAGCAAGCAAAGTGAAGCAAACCTTTGTTGAAGAGGGCATTCTACAAATCGAGGAGCGACAGTCGCAACAACATCTACAAAGAAGCAGACAAGCTTCTTCTACCGCCTCGTTATTGCGCTGATCTTCCTATAGCTGTTAATGCTGGCATCATACTGCTTTCACGATGCAGCATCAAATGGAACATAGAGAAACCTTCATCCCTCA
This sequence comes from Varroa jacobsoni, assembly GCF_002532875.2. NCBI lineage: Eukaryota > Metazoa > Arthropoda > Arachnida > Mesostigmata > Varroidae > Varroa > Varroa jacobsoni. The sequence continues at coordinate 589,202 of NW_019214330.1, forward strand.
TCTTCGTTGATGTTTTTGAGCTTACGCGCTTCCGATAGCATTCAAAAGTGGCTGGCCGGCCTTGCTGCGAAGCTCTTTCACTCTTTCCTTGACTACTGGGTTTTATACTCGTCTCGTTTTGCAGGCGATGGGAGCGCTGATCCATCATCATTGTCTCTTGTCTCTTTGCTGAGCTAATAGGAAACCGACGTACAAAGCCTATTCACAAAGAACTCTGAAGTTGGGCATGACATGTAGTTCGTACACAAGGAACTGAACGCAGGGCCTACAGCTTCGCTCCACTTGACGGCCTGAGCGCCACATGAGAGCTCTGGGTACACGAACGTCGTGTACGCTAGCCTGCTTCCTGTTCCATATGTGGCTGTATTCGGCGAATAGGAAACAGGTTCTGTATGCACTCAGCGTTTGACGGTATACGTAGTGACTTCAGAGTTCACGGGGCCTTGCACTATTCTAAGACCTCGGCGATAGCGGGAAGGACAACTTGGGCTGCACTTCAGTTATGCTAACCTTAACAATATGAGCGCACGTTGCATCGCCTGCTTGACAACTCGGGCGCAAAAACTTCGTAGCCCTGATTTAATTTCTCCGTGCTACGTAACGTATTCCTTTTTCTCCGTCATCCGAGTTAAGAGAAAAACAAACGGAAGAAGTACGGAATGCGGAGTAATGGTGAAAAATAGAAAAGTAAATCTATGTTGCATTGAAATGACGTGACGGGTCGTGTGTAGAATAGGCCGAAGTTTCTCGAAAAAAAAGTTACTGAGACCGCAAGTGAGAATGTTCAGAGAACGTGCTAATGATCTGCTAGTCCTTTAGGATGACGACCCTTCGCGAATGTTTTCGCTGACTTGGCGTTAACTCCAAAAACACACGCGTTATCCTCGCTGCCTTTCACGGCTACGAAGCTAAACGTCCTTAATCAAATTGAGCTATTATATTTTTATCAATTATCAATCAGAAATCAATGAATGTCGTGGTCGATGAAATTTGTTTTTGACTGTGGATGGTGTTTGTCGATGCTAGCTAGGATTCTAGGGTTGAATTTTTCTAAAATCAGTACGAAATACTCGTACTAAGGAGGCCCGTATAAGTATTCATAGTGTCCCATATGACTGGGCTCATTTGCTTACCTATCTGATAATTTCAGGTTCTACTTCTAGGAAACATAACTATCGTTTCTGTCGTCGTGTTGTTGTTCTTCACTGAAATCATACCATGCAGTGCAGTACATTCAGCTTCAACTAACCACTTTTTATGATGCTTCAAAAAGCTTCGTCAAACCTAACGAAAACTAGTAGTTTTCGTTCTAATATTGCCCAATTGGGTCCAGAAAGCAGTACGTTTTTCCCGATTAATTTCTCTGCATCAGTTACCGCACGCTCAGTGACCCAGCTTGAATAGGGCGAACTGTAATCATATACGGTACACTATTTGCAGAACGCTGCCAAACAAATAGCATGTGTTGAGTAATGCTCGCAAGGAAATTGTGTTGAACTGTGTTTCATCGAACGTTATTGATAAAAGGGTAGTTCGCTTACTCTTTATTGGGTGACAGGAGGGAGAAAGTGACAATTGCTGCGGCCGCCTCCCCGCATTTCTGCGAGTTAAGCGGTCGAAGTGGAATAGCTCGAAGCAAAGGTAAGAACGAGAGAGAAGCATTTCGAACCGAAGCGGCGTCCGTATAGTATAGAGGAGAAAAGTACCGTTAGCTAGATCTTACTCGGTGCACTTTTCCCACAAGGAACAATCGCGTGAATAATTTCTGTGAAATGCCCCATGGGCTAGCTTGCCTCCCGACTGCCTAGTCCGCCTCGGGACCTTTCATGCCGCTGGTCCCTCTAGCCTCGAATTGGCTTTGAAGAAAGCGAAGCGCCTCGGGACGGAAGTAGGTTCGTGGCCGTTCATGTTGCTATAGTTGTTGTTGTTATCGCTTGTCTTGCTAGGCCTAGTCCGGCCGACGTTCAGAAACGGTCGGCGAAAGAGAATTGCGCTCTCTTCTACGGCAATGGCTTCTTCCGGTAGGATACTGCCATGGCTTTTTGTGAATTCTAAAAGCTTTTTCAGCGGCAGGGATCAACAGCAACATGGGAACTGCAGTACATTTACCAAGATGCTGCTCGATTGGGCGAACGTAGCCGCTTAGGACGTTTACTACTTCTACCTTCCTTGGTCCCTAGATGACCGTCCTACGAGACTGAGGGTTACGTCAGCTGGCACAGAACAGTGGACCTTGTGACAGAAGATCTGTAATACATTAGCAGAAAAATGTTTAAATAACCGATATTCAGGATGCTCAAAAAAGATGCAGGAGGATTATGGTCCATTTAGGAACGATGTTATCCATTGGACGAACGACGAAACGAACTAATGAGCATGAATCGTGTTAATAAGTGACGAGCACTGAATCTTAATGAGTGTCTAATTAAAGATGAGCATCGAATATGAAAAGCGCGAGTTGGCTGTGCTAGTCCGTGGCTCGTTATTTTTCAAAGGAATTATTTGAGTACTTATTTACAATGGCAGGTTATAAATCAGCAGGTTTCAACCATTAGGTTAAAATAGATGAAAGGTAATTGGTTAGCAGGTGCTATCCTTAGAGCTCGGAAGGACCCACAATGTTATATTTCTTTTAATTAGAGGACATCTTCGAATTTAAGAAAGTTATAACGAGACAGAAATTCATTTGGGAGCTATGATCAGCGTCGGACTCGTCATTGGGGTCACAAGAATGTTCTGAGCAGCATCTGTTATTGATGATGAAATGCTTATTGGGTATCACACTGCTACAACTAGGAAGCGCTCACGTTGAACAAGATTAGGCTATGCTTAAAGCTGTCCATGTTTTTTTTTTACTTATTTTATCTGAAATAAACATGTGCTTATTTCGTAAGCAAACTATATCTGCAGTTGAAGCGTAAAATAAATACAGCTGATTCCAGTAGGCAGTATATTTAGAGACTAATGCTGTTGCCAGTTTGAAACCGGGCCACCCGCACACGGTTTCCAACCAGTCCAAGGACGTTCAATACGTACCGTAAACGCACAGAAGATGCCAATTTTCAAAACATTCAGGACGCGCATGAAACGCGTAACAAATACTGTACATTTTCGAAGGCATCAGTATTATAAATCGAGGAATATATTCTGCACGTAGTACCTAATGGACAATTCTCTTTTATACTTCCATTCCACTGTGATATTCTTAATGGCTTTCGCATACGAGAGAATGTGTGCCTTACGCTTTGGTCGATTTTCGCTAGAGTTTTCCCAGCATTTGCAAAAGGCGTTCAACTTGCTATCGTTGCCAGTGTCTCTACGTCTATTCATGCGTCTCCATGTCGTTTGTCTTGACAGTAATTGTTCCCCTTTAGTCGCTGTTCGCCCAGCGCCTCTTGGTGCGCGTAAGAGCCGACAGACAACCTGCGTGGGTGGAACATGGCTTGACTATGCAGCCCTCTGAGCTCTGGCTCACCCGCTGCTCGCTGTGATACTTCTACCTTTCCACTTAAAGCACCCTGTGGCAATGCGTTGCCGCTGCGGCTGATCTGGCTGCTGTGGGCGTCGTTCCTCACAAGGCGGATGCTACAGCTGCTTCTGCTGTTGGAATGGCCGCCATTGCCACCGCCACATACACACGTAGTGATATACTTCCTTTTCGGTGGAGTACGTCTTTAATCTATAAGAAGTCACTCAGACAGATCCTCGTTCCTCGAACTGCCACAGTACCAGGGCTATTCAGAAAAGGAAGCGGGAAATACGGTTGGGACGCATATGGCTGCCAGCGGAAACAGGCAGCAGCCGCGCAAAATCTGGGAGAATGAAGCAAAGCAACTTCTGTTGGCTTCGTTTCTTCGGCTAGGGTGGGTGATCGGGGGAAAGCTATTCTAAATACTAGTGGTCGGTTTCGGTAGCACGGCGACGACTAGACCCGCAGGGATTCGCCAAGTCACGAATGCCGTATGCTACATATTCATCGGAGAAGCAGACGCGCATCTGTTGGAGGGATGCGTGGAAGCTGGACGAAAAAGAGAAAAGCATCCAAAGCATTCTTTCGAGGTTGGTACTTCGAGCAGGATGGGCGGCTGAATGCACTTAAGCGAACGGAGCTCTGCTCGTTTAAGCGGGACACAGAACCACGAACACTCACTATCTCTCTAGCTGCAGAGAAAAAGACGAGGTTGTGCTCCAGCTCTTCCTAAGGCTTGCGCAGTCTCTGCGACTAACTTAGAGGGGGTGGATAACTTTGCGCCGGTCCGACACTGAGGCAAAGTAGTCGAAACGTGCATCAACCAGGGCAACCGTTGCCGCCAATATCTACCCGTGAAGCCCATAGCAGAGTGTGGACTGAGTTGAGTGGTACTATTTGGATGGTATTTGTCCGACTCCCTCAAGTGACACCGAGACGACAGCAGGCAAATACAAGTCTAAGTTGCAGGGGACGCGTATTGTGGGTCAAGCTAGAGTTGTACGAAAAACACGATCCGGGTTTGTCACAATAGCAGCGATGGCAAGGGTAATGTCACTGTCGCTGTAAACCTTCTTGTTTGAGTGATGTACCTTAATCGATCAATGACGGTTCGGTCAAAAAATTCGGTCGCCAGACAGTTCTGTTTGCTTCATGAGATTTTCCATTTGTTATTGCAATATAATGCAAATTTCGTTCGGTAACCAAAAAGCTCGAGTGACCAGTTCAGAGCATTAGTGGGTCTGGGCTGCCACTCATATGTGGAATGATTACCAATAACATCGACTGTGATAAATGAATACCATCTGGTGCATTTACCGTTGCGTGAATTATTCTACCAGAAATCACGATAGTCGATGATTTTTCCAACATATATATAAGCTGTTCCAACAATGCTTGATACTTCTTTCTTCTACCTAAATACGAACGGATCACTCTACCTGCCAGCTATAATCTTTGAAAATCTAGTTTTCCTTTGTGAAGAGGTGCAATATTTTTTCAACCGAACATTATTCATATGTGAATACCGTACATCGTTTATGGTACAAACAACACCTCAAATTCATTTGGCCATGTTAAATTTCGGAAGCTTGAAAAATGAGGTTATTTGAAGACGAGGCTGTTTCAGTAATACGTACGTACATGCATACACGCGTCTAGTAGACATGAAATGGGCCCAGGAAACAAAACTGATCGTCCTTCATATGCACGTCAATATTGCGAATGTTCATCAGGGCGACTTGAAGAGCTTCATACGCTAAACCTTTGCTTATCGTGAAGTTGTCCAGTCAGCAAACTGGTTCCATATTTGCATATAATAAGTGTGCGCCTACGGCAAGCTTCAGAGGTGTTACAGAAGAGTAAAAAAAAACGGAGAACGTATGCGGGCTTCGGTTCCAATGATCGTATGCTTACCCGCTATCTGAGGACTCAAATTATTAGATAATTATTCGCGTTTTTGAAGCTCGGTTGTCGCCTTAACATCCGGCAAAATTTACGGAAGTTGAACCAACGATATTAAGGCCGCTATAAATCATCTGTCGTTGGATAGAATCTAGCAGAAGATACTTGATGGCTTACGATTATACCCATCCATGTCGCTTCCATGATTTGTATTTACGTGTTTCAAAGATCGTTCTATTATAATTACTATATATAGTAACACGCCCTTTAGCAGTTGTTCCTGCTTTAAAACGCAAAACTGTTCGTTAAATGCTAGTCACGTATATATATATATTTCACTATGACAAAGGTCAATTTATTGATAGCCGAAACACTGAACACAAGATATCAACTACTCTTAAACAACAAAGTAGGCCTCTGTTGTTTGAATTGATTGATTCGTGCTTCGATAGAGCTTTCTATGTATCGATTACATAGCTATAGCAATCGAAGAAGAAACAGACCTCACTTAACTGCTGAGACACGGTTTATGTTGAGTTGACGTAAGCTATACCTAAGCAGAATCATACAACAACTTAGAAGTTCCTTAACTGAAACTACGCTCTGCTATCTGTGTACGTTCCGTTCAATGTGTTTCGATCGGAAAAATACGTTTATAAGTCTTGGTTAATACATAGATATTATTACTATTTTAGGGCATAGCAAATAGACGTTTGTATATTAGGACGTTGAGATTGGTTATCGGTAACGTTTCAGAATGATATTTACTACTTAATCCTTTTCTGCATTTTAGTTACTAAATAATACATACATACATATATGTCTAATAAGTTATATAAAGCACTGGAAAACATAATAAACAATCCGCAGGATTCTATCTGCGGACTTCAATTAACAATAGAGAACAACATATGGCTCTCCACCAGATGAACTATATCTGATCACGTCAACCTTGAGATCATATTTATTGCAACTCTTTTAAACAACACTATTTTACACTGCGGTGAATTTTGTTAATTGAGTCACCTTAGGTTTCTCGAAATAAGCTTAGTAAGTATCTTTTAGCTGGACGTTTTTCTATTTGGATGTACAAGCGTTCCATTGCTGATCTATTTATTTGTAAACCGTATAAGAAGTTCGACGACATAATCAACTGTAGTATAATATATCGTCCTGTGCAGACCCCCCAACCATTTTCTATGGCTTACGCTGAATGCACAGAGTACTACGCCACCTCAGGCTTGCTCGTTAACTACACTACGATGCATCACAAGACATTTGAAATATGCTAATGATGCATGATAAGTATAAAAATGTTATCCATACTCATTTTTCCCTCTTCTCCACCTTCGGCTGGCAGCAACCACCAATGTGTCCTCACCGAGTCACTACAGCTTGACAGTCCCTGTCGCCCATTTTTCCAGTCCTGCTAGTCCCTCGAAAGATATTCGTCTTTAGTCCATAGTTTCCGTGAAGTGGAACGTCGACGGGATGAAATGATGCAGCGGAGAGTTGCCTAGTGTAAAAGTTGTAGATATGAGGTTAGGCATAGCTTGAGACAGTGAACTGAGCATGGGTCAAGACGATTTGTAACTTGGAACAATAGCATGGCGTGTGAACAAAACGAAGGAGGCACGGTTCTAAGAAGGATACATCGAGATGACGTGACCTGTGCGAAAGCAGCAACGATGTCTACCGACATTTTGGGGGTATGGCAAATTTTAGGGAGGGGCCGCCTTCATCTTCCTCTTCCCAACCAACTAACCGGCCGAGTGTGAGTCTACTAACGTTGCCCTCTACTGGCTGACATGCGGTCTACTACTCAGACGAAGCGTTCCCTATTTAACCCTTCCTTCGGTGCTACAAATTCGCTCTTAAAGCTTTGTTGCTACTACTGTCATTTCGCCTGCGACTATCTCCTTCACAAAGCAAGCCCTGCTGACTGGCCTTCAATGGCCTCCGATTCAGTGCGTTGTCACCCTGTCGAGGCAGTGGCGCTTTGGGTCACACGCAGACTTGAAGGTTCGCAGACGCCGGTCGTTCGCTCAGTCGATGGCAGCGGCCTATGTAGCGGTAGTGGCAATGGCGCTGATGTTCAGCTAGACCGACGAGGTTAAAGAAGAAACGACGAAGTGTCTAGGTGGCTGAGAGTCTGGGCCTCTACGCCCCAGCGCCTTTGAATGGTGCTAGCACTGCTAGTCGTCAGCCTACTGCTGCTGGCTAATGCAGAAAGAGAAAAAAGGGTGCAAGTGCCAGCAGTGGAAGATGAGGAGAAAAGCGGCACCAGGCGCTTTCTAAAGGCGTTTATCCTCCACACAACGTGCTGCGAGGAGTATGAAGCGCCAAGTGGAATCTAACCGAGAAGCCAAATAGGAGTATGGAATAGAGCCATATAGCGGGTAACTAGAGGAATTGAAGTAAGACTGTGTACAACACGGAGTAAGCCATACAAGGGTTGCAGCCGGATCAGCCAGCAGGAAATAGGCCGTTGAGCCGGTACTGGGATATTTCTAAAGGCGCACGGGCGTACTTAAGAACCACACAAAACATGTCCGACCGCACTCACATAGATCTTCACAGGAGTATTATCGGCACTGCGGTGAGTAGTACGAGGAAACTCTTCAGGAGCTTAGTCGGCCCACCAACCTTCTCGCACAGACTAGGAGCTCGCTCGAGTTTCTCGTCATCTGGCTTTTGCTTTCGGTCGGCAGCGACGGTGTCTTCGTTATTATCTACTCTCCATATTCGTTCCTTGCATCTGGCATTCTGGTCCTTTCGTTACTGATAGAGCGCAGGGTGCCTCGACGCCGACGGACAGACTTTTCGCTCTGCCTGAGACATTCATTAGCTAGGTTTCTTGTCGGTCAAAACCTCTGCCTCGCCTACCGTTATTTTCGTCGTTGATCGCTTCTCTAGTCCTAAGTCCTCTCTCTCCCCTCCGCCCTCTCAATCATTACCAATACCACCATAGTGATTGCAGCGCTACGGTCGGACGCCATTGCTGCTGCTACAGCTAGTAAAATTTAACAAAAAAAAGCTTCCAGATTGCTTCAGAGAAAGCCTTGGTACAGGGGGGTAAATAAGAAAACCACTGGGTCGACCATCGGCCCACATCCGTTCCGCCACCAGACCAGCCAGGTTGAATCCAGCCACCTCTTAACGTTAGCGTCCGAGAAGTAGTTACAGCTTAGGCGAGAAGCTGTTTAGGTGATTTTCGAGTCGAACGAAAAAAGACTGTTCTATGGAGATCCAGCATAAGCTGAGACCTTTCCGTAAGACGACGTTATGTGAATCGAGCCGAATGAAGCGAAGTGTACAGCCGCCAGGAAGTTTTCGGTAATTGTTATTTGTAGCTTTGATTGGCCACTGGAAGTAGGTTTTTAGAAATCGTGTCTGTTTTGGAAATTCTGGCACTGTGGGGACGAAACAAGGAGGCAGTAGAAGAGTTAGAGAACGTACTTGAAACACATGGTAAATATATACCTTCATAGTAACAACGGGTTTCAATCCGCTGTCGTCTACGCTTCAACCCTTTGATAATAAAAGACGTGACGAACCTTCCATTCGGTAATTTTGCTTGGCCTGTCTAGCAATTGACAACATTCTTAGATATAGCCGCGAGCACTCACAGTGAGGACAACGTCCCGTCAGACTGGCCGATGGCGACTCCCGCAAAACAAGTCACCTTTATAGCGTCTGTATATAGAGCGCTGGTGTGATCGCGGCCCAGCCTACCTTGTTACACTGCGTCTGTCACAGCGCTAGTTTGCTTAAAAGCTCTCATGTTGACACACAAAAGTGAGCAGATTTGCTGACGCATCTATAACAGAATCGATTTCCTGCGTTAGATGAAATACGCTAACGTAAATTTAAAACCGCTGTCATTTTAAACAGAATGACGGTCCTTGATGATTCCCCGTTAATGAGTTTGGCCTATTTCCGCATAAAAGCTATGATTATACGGGATATGAGGGTTTCCTAGTAAAGGAAGTGCGAGTGGCGAGGCAGAGGAACAATATAGCTAGATCAGTTGCACTGATGTAAAATGTCGTTTTACTTCAAAAAAGTACGGTGCCGTGAAAGAGCAATGTAGTACAACCGAGATTAACGAGTAAAGTGTAGACATCTAAGATGTGTTCACACTTACGATCAATGGACGTGATAGTCCAGCTGTCCGTACAGACTCAAAGCCCTACACGCTAAACCGTGTCGGTCGAAGTTGAGATCTTCTCGTCAAATCACATCATATATTTGCTCAGTTGACTTCAAAAGTGAACAGCGGTCTTTGTACTGCTAATCGTTGAGCAATAGAGTAATGACTGAATGTTACTTAAGGCCAATCCTTTGGCCGTCGAGAAAGCGTCTACGCGAAGGGCCAATTAGAGTCCTACGGAAGCCGGCCACGCGGGCAGCAGATGTTGCCAATTTTTAACAGCCTACTTTCGACAGACTTCTGCAAATGGCCAGAACATGACCGCTTTGAAAAGAACTGATGAAGACTTTTAGCTATTTGTTAGGATATTATATTGTGTCTAGGTTTTTGGTGGTATAGCTAACGTTTTGACTGCCTCAGGAAAATCACAGGCAGATTACGTGCAATCGTCGCAGAATAGGTCCACACCATCTACGACTCTCTGGCATCTAAAAGGTCAGACGATACTAATGTTATCGGACAGCTGTGAGCTATCCCAACGATTGTTGTCAATTTTCGAAATTATGACCAATTTTGTTTCTCAAACGTCCCGAACATCACTCACTCGGGTTTAAAATTCAATGTTTTTTTTTTACTGATACAATCAATAAGGTCTATCCCCATACAAATAAACGTAAATTCTCTTTCGAGCTCAACTGGTCAATTAATGAACGAGTTTTGAATCTCATAATAGAAAAAAACGGTCTTTTTCTTTTTGTGCGCTAATCATTAGAAAGATTTTGCAACATATAGTATTCTTATTATTTTTAGATCTGAGACACACTTTACAACAATAATTAACTTATTATTATTATTATGTTATATTAGTGAAACACATAGCAAATGAGTGAACGCACGCGACTCCTGAGAATAAGTCGGCATCGAATCGGCCTACTCCGGTATCCTTCATGTCTATAATAGGTTTTACGAGTCAATGCACAACTCGAAACTTGTTCACTCGCTATTGATTGAGATTTAGAGGAAGATTTTCGGTCATTTTTATTATCAATATCTCTCAAAACGTTTGAACTTTCTAAGCAGAAACTAACAAGCGCTCACGTCTGCCAATTGATAATTTCTCATCGCCGATAGGACACAAAGCGTTGACCTTAAAAGAATCAAAATAAAATATCTGCCTTAGCGCGCCTCAGACAGCTTGTTTCTTTGTCGGTAATCAATTCTCTATGCCTAAGCTTTCCCATTACGTGCAGACGTCTTTTTATTCATGTGTCCATGTTGAATGTCAGTACTACCAAGCTCATCTAGCCCAGAATAAACTGACGCGCCGGGTCGCAGAAATCAACGTGAGAGGAAAAGTTTTTGTCATGATAAAGCTGAACCGCGATCGTCTTAGAAACAGCGATCCTTTTAGGAAGTCTCCTCTTATTGACTGTAACATTGGTCAAAATGCCTAAACCGATTAGTAAATCGATCATCTTGTACACATGGCCGTCAGTGGGGTCTGCTAGTTGCGAAGTATTGTTAGGGACAAATAGTAACCGATCATTAACTACTCAATTGTTGCTTTCGTCGATATTATTTCATTACTGCTTAACGCTAACTTAGATGCCGCGCAATTTTTGAACTTGAATATTATATCTATCGAACTCGACAATAATAACAACAAAAACAAATTCTGGCTAGTCCCAGCACCTCGCTGGGACTAGCCAGAATTTGTTTGCACCTCGTTATTGCCTCATGCGATCCCGAAAACAATTATGTATCAATTCGGTGTAGCAAGTTCATGTACAGGACCTTTACCATTCATTACCAAACAATCAGATATTGTCCTCTGTGCATCGTTGTTCATTCGTAGTAAACATCTGAACGAATATTCCGAGCTTTACGTCCAGTTCTATCGTCGTAGATGGCGTAAAGTAGTGTGTTTTTGTCTACTATCTTTGAAAAACACGTGAGTTCGAACCGAAGCTCCCTTTCATGCTAGGAGGCAACCGTCTAATGGCGGCATCAGACGTAAAACTCCACGCATTTAGTTAATCCCTGTTTCAGATGGCTGACAGCTCCTCTCAGCGGCGCGAAGCAAACCATGCCTATGTCCCGTCATGATTCTGTACCACTGTATATTTACTGTTACCACCATTGCAGGAGCACACGTACTCAACCCCATAGTTTAGATTGTATAAAACCAAGTCACTGCTATATCTTTAAAGCTATTAGACCGTTTTTAGTACAGCAGAAAGTATCCGGTCAGATTTCGTATTGTAGTTGTTTATTGCAATATTCAGCTGTAAAGTGATTGAAACGTATGCAACAAATGACAGCTGTCCATTCAACGCTTTCCGCATATCTTCTAGCGACATATTCGTTTTACACCGATGGCGAGTTGTATGGTCCTGACGTAAGGACACGCATTGCGAATAGCTGTCCCCAAATAAGGGCCACTGAATGCGTAGTTTGATTTATGAGGTATACTATCATTGTGCAAATACCAGCGATATGGTTTTCAACATTGCTCTTATGTAAATGAGCGACACTCTACTATTTTTGTACTCCAACGAATGGCTATCTGTATTGTTGAACGAATCAACTTCTGCGCTTCTAGACTTCTTGTAGCGTTCTGGTGTCCCTTTTCCAGCGTGTTCTTGTGAGGCGTGTAAGCACTGCCTATAATAAGATCTAATGAAATAATAGACCTGAAATGATGTTTTTATCGCACTAATTTGCAAATGCATCTTTAATGTGTCCTAATAGACAGCCTAACACCATTCATTGCGACGTACATCTAAATCAAAACCTATCATAAATCGACACTGATAGTGTCTCCTTAGATGAACTCACTGCTACTAATGAGCTTTCCAGAAATGCCTTTAATATAGCCAACTGGTATATTGGCATTGAGAATGCAGGAAATACCTACCTAACCTACGACAGATCATCCTATTTTATCTGGATGACAGCGAGTCAAACATCAAGCATAAACGAAGCCAGATATCAGGAGGGGTTCCCCGGGGACACCAGCGACCGGTTCAACGTCGTGGAATTTAGCGTACGATGACATACTAGTAATACCTGGCATACCAGGCGGAGTCGAATGTGCAGACGACCTGGCGCTACTATCGACGCTAAGGACCGGAACCGAGGCTATAGAACAAGACAAACGTCGCTTCGTACATGATTAATACCTGGATAGGGGACCATCATTTCAGGGCAGCGGAAAAAAAGTAAGGCGATTTTCTTGGCACACCAGAAGAGGATTGGAGGGATCAGCCTTAGGTTCGCCGAATTACCCATCAGGATTAACCGTACGGCCAGATTTCTGGAAGTAATACTCGATACAGGACCAACGGGCATGGAATTAACGGATGGACAACAAAATTCGCAGCAAACTTGACACGACTCACGTCTAGAGCCAAGGGGACCAACGGGGATAATAGAAGGCTATTCACCTTAGTAGCAGAATCAATCGTCCTCTACGTCTTTTTCATCTGGATGGATACGGCTTTGGACAAAAACAGTAACAAGGGCACGATTCTATCCGTTCAACGGACAGTAATATCAGAATGCCGAGGGCCTATAGGACAATGTCTACAACGGTGTTCTCGTGCTGGTTAGGACGATTCCCTGAGATTTCCTAATGAACGAGAAGACTAAGCGATATCTAGGCCCAAATAATAGACCTATCGACAGCAAGAAAAGCCACGCTCAGAAGATAACAATGATGAGAGCGGATTGGACGAGAGGGCGCGGTCTATTCAACTCGTACTTCCGCACCTAACATAAACAAGTGGTCTGACACGCCGCATGGCGAGCTGATATATGGAGTATACCAGGTGCTTTTTGGCCTGACCATGAGCAATTTCAAACATTTATAGAGAGAACCGTGAAGCCATCCTAGCCCTGTGCGACTCGAGTTTATCGGACGACCCATAAAACACAGTCGATTAACTTCAGTGCTAACGATTTGCATACGGCCATTCGGAGTCTTCAATGCATTGCCGAGCCTTTGCTTTAGTACTCGCAGTACTACCGAATCTGGATCTTGTGTCCTGTTGAGGCGGGAGATTCGAGTTTTTGATATGTTCTGATGCCTATAAGATTTTGGCAGTTCTTTAACGAGAATTTCGAACGTTATTTCGAAGGTAAAGGCTTGGGCATTTGAAGATGTCCTAATTTTTGGCAGGGTTGCTGCTGCTTCTATTGCCTTATACATCACTGAACACCGTTGACTCATGCGGCCAGATATCTGATGAATCGGATAATTGATTCAATGTTTTTACGAATTTCTCTTAGGCTAGCATTCATCATTCAAGCAGACAAGTATTACTTGTCTGCTTGGTTTGCTGTTACGCTAATCTCATCTGGATCCAGCTTTTGAATTACTATGTAAATCTTATCATTGCAAAAAATCGTTCCATTGCCTATAGCTAGTCACTGACGGTTAGAAAAATGACGAAACGTTTTTACGCTTCTTCACACCGATTTAATAATGGTTTTTAAAGTTGATACGAAGTAACAGGCAATTGCTATTCCAATAGCCCAGTGTACTTTTTCATGCTGCCAGTCGCCTATAACGAAACGAACGAAGTCCTTCTATACTCGTGACGAGCATCGTTTTCGTTAAGTAGATCTAGCCGTAAGCAAATCGTCGTGATTGATCTAAAATTTGGACGATCCATATTGAAATCATGGCAGCATGATCACTCCTGATATTCATTAGCATCGAATAGAAGATATAAAATGAAGATATTATCTTCGAATCGTATCGTGTAGCATGATATTCAAATTGAAACAGTCATGATGCGTCGTATTATATCTATTTTGTGAGCGCGCTTATACATTAAGAGAGCACATTGATAGAAGAAAATAAAACTTTAAAAAAATAACAGAATGGTTTCTCCGTACCATAACGAGCGGCCTTTACGATACATTACGGTCAACGAACTAGCGGGTTATGAAGTGCTCTTCTCAAATTAAACGTTAGCGAAGCGTTATTTATATATCAATACATGTCGGCTACGTCTATCTACCATATTCCATACGACGCAATAGTTCAATAACTATCGTGCTTTTTGCCGCTTTTTCCGAGCCCTGACTACAGATTCTGATCTCATTAGTGCACTGTCTATTATCCTAGCGTTCCAATAAGAAGTGACAAGCAATGACTGCCTTTCTATAAGCTTCGGATGACAATATAGTTATTATCAGTCATCGATATTAGCCGTTACGTTTACATAAACTCATGTCCTGCTTCGACATTCACCATCTAGCCGTAACAAAAAGTTGTCCTAAAATACCCGCCAGTACTAATGATCGATAGGTCTGTCCTGTTAAAAACACATTTTAAACAACGTATTACGTGTGAACACGTTACATTGATCCGGCCACTGAAGCGTACCGACTTCGGCTACTACCGACAGCTAATAGGCGGTGGAGCATGGGGATTATTTTGAGAAATGTCACCCGGTCAACGGTTGTTGAAACGTCAATGTTCGCTACAAAAAATATCGAAATTTCAGCCGAATTTAAGTATTATATTAGTCTGATATCGGGGATCACCGGGCTGGGTTGCGTCTTGAATGCTTCCATGGCTGGTGTACATTGATACGACTTGTCTGTGAGTAAATTATGCGTATTATCGTATGCGTGCATTCACCCAGCCCCACAACCGCATTCAAGATACCCCTCTCCTCCTCCCTGTTTCTAGACCAACGATTGTTGTGCCAACAGTACATCAAACAATATTCCCATCTTTCCTCCAACACCCTTTGACCGTCCCCCTTCCGGCAACCCTGTAGTCGCACGTTGGAGGCCTCGGCGAATGAACCCATCGACTCTGGGGTAGCAGTGCATCAAATGATTTCTATTGCAACAGCCCAGAACAATTGCGCTGCATACCGGTAACTCTTTTACCGTTTTCGTCATCAGTAACCCATAACGGATGCCACCTTCAATAAAGCGGCCCGCACTGACTCACAGCGACGGCTGTTGTTGGTCGCGAATGTGGCAGAACGAAATTAAAAGACGGAGAAATGGCACCAGTAGAGTTGACCTAGTCCCGATCAGGCCGACCGTGATGGACCCTAGTGCGTGGAGATATCATCACGCAGAGACGACGTCAACTAATCAGTATTGCACAGAATCGACAGATCACCAAGCATCCTATCACAGTTGAAGTCCGCCGTAGCTCTGCGGCGTATTGTTGCATCGGTCCTACAGACTCTGTTAATAACTAAAATACAGCAGGAAGAGAACCTTGTCATCCTGTGCTCTCCATCCAGAGCTTGGCGATCTGTACACGAGTCTGGCGGCTTGTGGGTTCGCCCACCTCCACTAATGACGATTTTCGACAAATGAACGTTCGTGATAGACGCCAGACAATGCTGCCCTTCTAATACGTCCGTGTGTAGCCGGTTTCAAGCCGAGCTTCAACCGGTCTATTGTCTCAGTTGCCTGTGATGCCGGTTCGATTCGGCGCTACGCATGGGCCTGTACGCTGCTGAGCTGACTCTCCGGCTATATAAAGCAAATCCTATTTCGATTGTCCACGCATTGAGAATCAATCTATTTTGAATAGAAAGGAAATTGCCAGTCTTCGGACAGGGACAAGGGCTAAGATGTGAGGCCGTAATGAATGGTGCATGTACAAATAGAATGCGCTCGAATAACAACTAAATTACGTCTTGTTTAGGGTCGGTGAGCTAATGAGGTAAGCTTTTCTTGGATCCAGGAAGCAAGAATGAACTCAATCCGATTTGTTGGAAAACAAGTCAGTACACTATAAAATTGAAGTGTTAGTTTCCTGTAATAGTCTATAATATTAAACTGGCTAGGCGAGAGAAGTTCATCATTCAGTTGTAGTAGATAGCCGAACGTTAGGGGTTGTAGTTCGCCAACTCGAGATCTGGCATCAGATCAATCGTGAAACAGCGCAGCGATATATCTATCAAAATACCCATACTTTATTTGATGGTAATAAGTACTAGTCATATAGCAGTATATAAAAAGGTCAATATCTATTTCTTCAACTGAACTTTTAGCTACAGGCTAGCAGTATTGATAAAAATTATAACTACCTATATATAATGTACAGTGTATATATAGAAATAGTAGATATAGATAGAATAGATTTACTATATCATCTTGCTTATGATACAGCATCGGAACCTTTTTTTTTTTTACTGGAGCGTTGCAAACGGCAGCGCTCTTAGGCCAGCAGAATAAATCCGTGTGTGTTTGTGTGCCATACTCAGACTTCAAGTATTAAGGATTTGTTTCAACACTCGCAGCAAAAAAGTGCTCTTCGATAGGCTCGTGCCGCTGACCTTTGCCTCACCCTCGTTCCGACGCTATATTTCCTCATTATTTTCATCATTTTTATATATTCTCGCTTGTTCTCTTGCTACGATACATTTGTTATACTCCTGTAGCCTTGAGGACCTTGCTTGAGTTTCCTACAACAGTGAAAGCATCACTGCGACTTTTCCCCGCTACTCCTGAAAATGTATTTCTCGTAGACGGATTTTCCTTGCTAGAAGCCTTTCTATGATACAATACTAACGTATGGAAATTGTTTGTATGACAGTGTACGAGCAAGCTAAACACCTATTAAATTTGTTGCTTGTGTGGCTACTAATGTGGAGATGAGGCAAAGGGAAAGTCTTCCTCTGTAACTACAATGTACACCTATGGGATTAGCGAGGAAGTATTGTGTTTTCAAACAGTTATGAAATATAGCGACAATCGCGTAGTTCCTTATTTAAAACAGAAGTGTTCTTCTATGTTATTTGAATAAAAATCTAATGCTTTATTATTAGAAACAGCTAGAAAATTTATGACCTATGTATTCCTAAATGTATGCCATTGCCTAGTGTCTGAAAGTTGTCCTTAATGGCTCATGCGCAGTTAATTTTCTATCATTTCATGTGACCATTGTTGCTGGAGAGAAAGAGGAGTTGTCATTATTTATATCCCACATTAATCCAATTACTTAGCTCCGTCTAGGCCCTTTCAGCGGTCCGTTACCCAGTTACGTTGCAAATATTATTATATTATAACTCATATCTTGGTAATCTAGAAGTACTATGTAAAATTAATGCAGATGCGATGATCGGCGCTAGTCGAAGAACGTATCTCAAATAAACGTTGACCCGCGAGCGCTTATTGCGTCTACATTTTCACTTAGATCATTGTTCCCCTAGTAAAGCACCTAGGATATATCCCACGCTGATGTCCGTAATACGGTTTTAGGTTCGGGCCAACGTGAATTCCGTGCTTGCTGACAGCTTCCCTTCTTTAACTTTTCGTACGCAGATCGTCTAGTGACTATGAAAAATTGAACGCTCCTGGCTAGTGTAATGCTTTTGATCAGGAACTGTTCTTTGGGCACGAACAGCCTTTTTCAGACCTGACCTATCTATTTCATACATTTGTCCAGGTTTTTCGTCAGGCGTATGACGTAAAATGTGCGAGCTTGTCGAATAAGTGTTTGTCTTCAAGATCCGTTGAAGGCTACTACCGCTGAATCCCAAGAGTTCAGCGGAATGCGTTCCTCAGGTTAAACCAGCTATTTTTCAACTTGTGTAGAATTCTCAGTTGTACTTGTGAAGTCCGCATCGCCCAATACATATTTGTATCGGTTATTTCATCGGTTCCTTCACCTTATGACCTTAATTCTAAATGGTGTCGAAAATTCAGCTCGTTTCGAACACCAGACAGGCGAATCCAAGCTCGAAGCGAAATTTGTTGATTTCAGTTAACTCATGATAACGCGCTTGTAGGGCAAAAAAGGTGTTTCCAAAAGAGATGTTCAACAATGGTTCGTTAGCGATAACCCATCGAAAAAGGCAGGCCATTGTAAAAACCACCGTTACCAACCGAGTATATATATAAGGATGTACACATAGGGAATGCCTGTGCTAAATCAAAACCACTTTTCAAATACTTTATGCCCCATATATTCGACGCGCCTTCTGGTCGGTTTAGCAATGTAACTCACGATGGTTAGCGATAATCGACAATTAAGAAGTAAGGACTAACATTGAATGATTTTTATAGAGCCGCAGCTGTTCCTGGCAAGCGAGTGTTATGCTCCCAACGCCCGGCGTTGGCCAACGGGCACTGCACACCGTACTAGCGACCGTAAAAGCGACAGCGTTCAGCCCAAATAGCAAAAAACAAAAGAACACAATTGGCTATTTAGTGCGCCGTCTCCCGTTTAGGGAGCAATGTGCGACGCTCACGATACTGGCTTCGCTGTCGGCCGACTTACTCCACCAGTGGAATCGAAAAAAGCATTAGATACAGAAATAAAGCCTCCAGTAACATTTTCAGAGTTCTCTACATGCAAATTACAGGCTACGTGGTCAGTTTGTACGAAGATGGTAAAAAGGCTGCCCCCGAAAGACAAATTGCCGACGAGACGGCACCAATATCGAGTATTCCCCCTATCTAATCCAGCCGAGTGAATAGCAGCTCCGATGTTATTACGGCGACCATCGACGGCCCAGAAAGGATAAAATTAAACGTAAAATATGGGCAGTTTAAACGTATCTATTATATGTGCGATAACGAGCTGGTATTCGTACGAAGCAGGCCTCTATGTAATGAACGTGTCGTCAGCTGACTCGTTATGTAATTTATTAAATAGCTGCAGATATGATATTGACGGATTAGTGGAAAAGCGTTCTTCAAAAGCAAGTTACAAAGATAGATTATTCGAAGGATGTTGATTTTTGGGTAAACCAATTTTTTCATCGAAAAGCCAACAATTCGCAACGAAGGTAAAATCGAAAAATAGGTCACATGAAAATAAGGCGCGTAAGGCGGCAGGGTTCAGTTAGACTTAAATGCAATTTAATTTTCAGCCGGGCGTTTATTCATTTACCATTAAGCTTATAAACCTTCAAACGTTGTGACCACGTTTTAATATGTCAATAGTCAATCTGCTGTTGGCTAGCTCAACTTCGTACAGGCAAATCAATAAATAATACCTATAAATCAACGGTGAGCTAGACTGATTCTAATCTAGAGGACAAACCGCTGACAACGGCTTTGGCCGCTTTCAAAGAAGTCGCCATAGTACAATGAATGTACACAAAATAGGTACCACCTATTTTTTTTTAGGCCGCGCTTATAACATAATAACTACCAGTTTAACATATCTATTGTTCATCTAATTAAGCTCTTACATGCGGCTCGGTCAATAAATCTCCTCTCGAATTAGTTATTTGATTACCTAGCCAGCCATAAGCAGACTACCTTCAAGGACTGCGCACTTCAATTAGACACTGCTGTGTCAACGAATGTATTATGGCTGTATCACTTCTGGACTAGTTTTTTTTTTCCTCATCAAGAAGTTACGCCACAAATCCGACGGCGGAACGCTGACCAAATACGCTGCTAACAGAAATGGCAGCAAAACGGTTGGCATCGGTATGTGACGTAAACAAGGGCAATATTATGCCATCAGAACTGCAAAATGATGCAATAATTTGTAGATTTTTGAATCATACCCCATTAGTCCTATCATAATGTGTCCATACCTATGGAAGTTTGCTGCACAGTTTACTTCTGCACCTTAGACGCGATAGGCCTTGCGTTTGGCCACGGGTGTTCTGTCCATCATCGGTATAAGGGACGCTAGCTGGGCCTCTCAAGTATGTTTGTTATTGTTGCTTGTGACAGTTTCTAGATGCTCAATGCATACTTATGAAAGCTGAGCAGGCTCAAAACTATAAAAAAGCAAAGAAAAAAAAGACCTACTTTACGTATCTGTACAGGCCTATCGCAAACTTGCTCCATATATACTATATAATATTCTGAAGTTATTTCAATTTTTAGAAATTTAGAAATCAACTGGCTAACCAGATTTTTATAGACACCTAACTCCGAAGTAGTCTTTTCTATGGCTGTGAAGAATATTCCCCGGGTAACAAGCGACGAGATATAATAACGTGTAATATAGAGCCGCTACACCCCTTTACGGTTAACGTTTTCGTCGTTCACGCAAACTGTGTTGTTATGTCTTGTGCGGGCGAAACTTCATCCTGTAAAAGTAACGCTAGAGTATCATGCGACTACTAATTTGATCCGATGATAGATTTTGCATTTAAAATAAGTTAACACTTCATTGATTAAGGGGTAACTATTATCGCTAAATGTAGCGGACGTAAGTTTATTCGTAAAACTATAACTCTTAGATCTAGCCCTGTAAGCTGGATAATTCGTATGACAGGAGTAAATAGTTTACGCTTACCCGCATAATTAACAGATTAAGAGGGTTAATTATGTTGATCAGACGAATGGTCGTCAGTTTAATTACGGCACACCGTACTGTATATGGCAAAACAGAATCGGTACGACCATTGAAGCTAACCTGTTTCAAATGTAACGGACGCTCTCAGAACAGATGTGGGCCAGCCGGAATCCACCGTACATTTCTGTCCCAGTTCAGATATGAATAAAATCGTTGGGTCAGCTGAAAGCCTTTTATGTCACCGGAAACAAATATTGATACTACTAAACACTCGTTCCAAGGAATACTGTTCTGCTTCTGTTGCAACGAACGTACCTGGTATGAAAATTGCACGAGCAATTTTCTGGAACGCTTTACTTTACTTTACAAGGCTACATATTGTCCTTTTTGAAGAAAGAAGTCCATTTCCCGAGCATCTATTTCTATAATAAAAAAAAACCCCGTTCGAGTGCAGCCAGGACCTGTCATCAATAGAGTGCTAGCGCTAGTACGCACATCCCGATTTCTAGAATAGGATAGAAAGGACGTTCATATTCAACTACGGGTAAAATCTATTTTAAACTATTTTACGTACGAGAATGTGTCTTTCTCAAAAAGTGTTCATGTCCGCTGGCACGGATAGGTACTTTGAAACCCTTGAACTTTTACTTTTGCGTAATCGTCCCTTGAAACGTCATTTAGTTACACACTTAAACTAGAGCATAATGAAACGCCTATTTTCTTAAATACTACAATTAATACAAATATTGAAGATATCATTTGTTCACAGACAGGGTTGATTGACCGACACTTTCATATATATATATATAGTTAAAAAAATTAAATATAAAAGATCAAAATAACATGCAAGAAAATTAATTTAACAAAACATCTAGCAATCAAAAGCCTACGAGCTGCGGATGTTCATAGTATTCAACACCTTCAACACTGAATACTTTTGAACGATAAGATTTCTCAGACTGAATACCATTCATTCGTTGATGCACCTCAAGTATATTACGTGGTGCTCAAGCCTCTCACGCAAACCATCTACCTGTTCGTGCATATCTTTGCTTTCTGTAAACCAACAGGCGCTATGACTAACGCTCTCGAGTTATTTTGTTGGGACATTGTCATCCGGCTACATTGTGCGTATACGACACGAGGAACGCCGACCGCGAATAGGCCGAAGGAGCATCAAGCCTTCGTTGTTGAGTTACAGCGGATGTTAGTCGAGTGAGACCATAGAGCCGCGACTAGTATGTGTTGTCGCCATATGGGGCCGTTTGTCGCGACGTGGCAGCTTTGTTAGAGTTTTAGGGAGGGAAAAGCGAGGGATGCTTGGTCTGTTGACTTGCTTTCGGGCCTATTTGGCTACCCGACTCGCGCAGCGGGATTAGAGAGAAGTTCGAGCGTGCTCACAAGAACTGCAGTAGTAGCATAGCAATATAATGCGAATGGACTTGGTACTCTTGTGCAGTACGACTCCTCCCGCCCGTCGCTGGCCGCCTTGGACAGAGAACAGGCAGATTCTTTCCAGCCGCACATGGAATCCCCGGCGTTCAACTGCCCAGCCATTGTAGACCAATAACATACCGAACAATCTGTGATTCTGACAGCACCGCCACTTGGAATATCTTTGTTAGAAGGCTGGCTTGCTTAGCGTGCTAGAGGCTATCTGCGGTCCGTACTGCCCACGAATTGCGCACTCTTGTTGGCGGCGGTACGGCTTCGGGCTAACAGTTGGCATACTGCGACCCACGCTGCATTATCCGCGCCAGCGTAGACGAGAAGTCAGGGTTAGTTAGTCTCGCTGCTGAGGCTGCCTGAAAAAGGTTAGTCCTGTCAGATGGCAGCTGTCCATGCTGAGAAAAGAGGACAAGGAAAGCTTGCCTCCAACGCGCTGCATCCCACAAAGTACAACAATGAGAGATAACCGTGGTGATGTACTCTCAAGATGCTACTGACGAAGAAAGCAGTTGCCCGTGTGATCCTGCGACAGCGCCGTGCCTGCCGCGTAGTGAATGCTCGTTAATTTGACGGGAATAGGAAACCACTCCAACGACGTACGATGTCACGAACTATACGACGCATTAATTACACTGCGTACGTTATCCACACCCCCTTTTCTTGTGTGTGAGCGGTTGGCCAAAATGCCATGTGGCCATGTGGAGCGCCTTCGTGATTCAAGGTAAGGCCTTCACCACCCTCAGAAAAATGGTCGGTTTGGGGTAACGGCCCAAGCAGATATATGCTATACTTGATAGAGGAACATGTAAACTCTTTATATCTCTCAAACCCTTTGCATCCTTTCAAACCCATGTCATGCAGACAAGTTCGAAAGGGTGCAAGGCCGAACGGATGCTGGGGAGCTTAAGAAATGTCAAGTATCAAGCCACTGTTCCGGTTTTACGCCTGTTTTGATTAGCTGGATAAAAAGCGTGACGTCAATTGCGTAGAAATTGCAATCGTGCGAAGCCGGTGATAGTAAAATTGCAAGGAATTTTGAATCTCTAATATTTGTTGAAGTTTTATTGACGTTATAAATGTTCAGCAGAAACGGGACATACTTGTTAATCCAATTAAATTATAACCAAATGTTGAGTTTGTGCCTTATGCGACCGTTGCATGCAGCCAGAGAAACAGACGAAGAATAACTTCCGTTGTTGACGAAATTCGATAGAAGTACTGACATTAATCACAGTGTTCTTCATCCAAATTCTGTAAACATCGCACACCTTCCGGTCTCTTTCTGGGTTGTAGAGCAAAGACACCTTTAAAACTTTCTGAAAAACTAAATGGTCCTTCTCTGATCCTCTATAGAAAAGTATACCACAACTATCAACGGCTAAACAAGCGATTGTTGCAAAGCTAAATGAAATTAATTTTTCGAAGTGTTGTTGGCACTAATCGTGTCAGTCGATGACTGCTACCTCTCTTGCGCGCAATTTAGCGTCAAGGGGGATACCCTTCTCTTCGCATCCACTCTGTCTTCCGATTGACTCGTCCTCTCCATTGTGAACCTCAGTGTCACACAAGACATGTGTATCCTTCCAAGCCATATCAAGCCGCCTCAGGCTCTCTCATACTATCATCTATCGCAGCTCTAAGGTAAGAGGAACTTGATGAACATTGAAGCACATTGTACTTTTTCGCTATAGGCCTATCGGTCGGTATGTCGGGGATTCGTTTGGTCGTCGCCTCAAGGGTCCCCTCTGTTCGTGCCTAATTCAGCTGCCTTTCCCCGTCTACCCTCAGTTCCCAGTCAGCCGCTCGCCCTAGCACAATGAGTCCAGTTAAGTGGTAGCGCGATGTATGGATGTTCAATCAGCTCGGGTCTCCATCTTCACGGACCACTGAACGCTGAGGGTTCTGAGCGGATGGACCGCGCCCCACCTATAACACCCTGTACCCCCTCATCTGCAGCCCCTCTAGGCCCCATTTAGATCCCAAATCAGCCGTCAAACTCCATTTCGTCAGGGCCAACTACAGGCTCATCGTACTGCTTCTGACCGGGCCTTGGCCGATTCCGCGAGACCGCTCGCCTAAGATCAGGTGGTCTCCTCATTTCGTCCGCGAGCTCGCACAGCTACGTAAAACTGTCCAACAAGCCGATGCTGGCGAAGCCTAGCAAAGTCTTCCTGTGTCAAACTACATGACGGTGGACTTGAAGAATATCATATACTGTTCATTTTCGGAGATCTCTGCCTCTTTCAACAGCTGATCGCTCTCTCGAGTGTCTACTAGCAGCTCGTTTGAAAAGCGTCTAATAAACCGCGCAGGTCAAAATATCCTTTTCAACTGACACCTGAATGCGTATAAGAATTGAGGACGGGTTTTAGCGCTTAATCTGAACGAATGTTTAAGTGCGGTACCGACCGTACGGCTCCAATTATTTAGTTGGTCTACTGATAACATATGGTTTCTCAAGGCTTACAGGCGCGAAGAAGTTATTGTGGATGTAACTGCTAAATCTCAGTTGAAGCAGACAATATATACTAGTTTATGACTGACACTAGTCAATCACCAATTGATTGAAAAGTAGATGGTATCGTATAACGTTGCATTCCTACACTTTTTAGTTAAAAAAATAATTGCAGGCAGCATTGACAACGACATCTCGATTGCGTCGTTCCTCGTTGCGTCGATTGCTCGGAGGTTCCACCAATTTATTTTATGCATACTGAATTCACCGGTATACGTGGAGCGATTCCCATTTAAAATCCTCTCTAGACACAGATAAAAAAAATTTAAGTTCCTCTTGTAGTTTTCTAGTCGTTTAATTGCTCTCTCCTGTGCACTGCACCTTATTTGGTTTATGTTGCGGCGAACCATCGGAAAAGCCAGCATCTACTTGGACTGAGTTCGCCCTTACCACCAAATGAATCATTTCAGGGATTCCGTTTTTAAATCGTCACCATTGCGACGAAAGGTTAGGAAAAAGCTTCTTTTCGACAGCAGCATCTAATCCTCACCTTCTCTAGCAATAGATTCCTTCAACGTCTGCGCGGGATTCTTCGTCATGGCGTTTACCTAGTCAATCGATAAACTTTTGCCGGTTTGCCGGATAAACCGAGATCGCGACAATTCGAACAGACTCACCGACAACTGCTTTAATCCCTTCGCTTCATCTGTCCGCCATCTTGAACTCCCTATCCGGACGGCGTAACTTTCATTTGGGCTTAGCTCAGTCCACACAACGAGTAGAATTACTTTTTCACGACCAATCGACGAAGAATGACCTGACACTTGCAGCCGTCTCAACAAACATTCGGAACGAAGCCAACACATCGTTCAAGGAAAGATTACCTGTGATTGGTTCAACGAGCAATTTCCAGCTGTCGTTGGTACGAACGGGCTGTTCGAGGAGAGAAAGCATGTGAGTCAGCATTCATCGAGGTTAAGTGGATGCTTCAAGCGGCCATTTAGCTCTCAAGTCACAACGGGAGCGTGAAAGCAAGGAAAAATATCTTGAAATATGGCTGCGCCCGGGGTTATCGAATCGACCCAAGTTCAATCCGCGTATTCTGTGAATATTAGAATGCAACCAACGTATAACCGAAGTATCTCTTTTAATGCTCTACAAAAATTGTGCATAGGTGACGCCTAACCGAAGTCGTAAGTGGACGAGTCCGTAGTGTTGCTGCTGCCGTTGTTGC
Organism: Varroa jacobsoni; assembly: GCF_002532875.2. Classification (NCBI taxonomy): domain Eukaryota; kingdom Metazoa; phylum Arthropoda; class Arachnida; order Mesostigmata; family Varroidae; genus Varroa; species Varroa jacobsoni. Next base: position 615,118 of record NW_019214330.1, read on the forward strand.
GGTTGGTACCGTCTTCAACTTTCTGCCAACCATTTGAGTTCCCGAAGCGTCTGCGAAGGTAAAAACACAGGGTTACGTACATAGGTCTTGATACAGTTGGGATGCGCGTCCATGTGTCCCTTCCCGGGTTGGCATATGACGTCGCTTACGACGATTGGTCGTACGTCTTGAAGCAAGCGAAGGACGAAAGGGTGCAAAGGTTCGTGCAGATCCAGCGGTAGCAGGAAGGCACCATCCCCAATACTAATAAAAAATGGCAACATACTGAGAATGTCCGCATTCTATTAGAGTTGGTTTTTCCCGAATACAATCGGACTAGAACAGGGGCGTCCTGTATTTTCCTGTCTATTCTCGCCCTTCTGTCCCTGACTATCTCTCTGCTACAACTTCCGCTTTCCGCTCCGGCTGCCGTTCCCGTCCAGTGTTTACCTCGAAAGCCGTGTTGTTGATGACGACAACATAGAATGAACTGCTAATATTAGAACCTCCCATTAGCCTAAAAACTGTCATCCAAACTGAATTCGCTCTCCGATCCCTATATATAGTATAGCGGCCTAAAACAATGCGTAGGAGCGAAACAAATTCAGGATTACGTGTATCTACCCATACAGACTTTAGAGTGACGTTTTCTAAACTGACGTAGGAGTCGTTGTTAGTATTATTTTTAGCTATTCTGTGTATTGCGTGAAACAACTGTGGCTATCCAGTATTACTATTAGCCAACACAAATATTTGTAGCGTTCCTTTTTTGCTAATGTAGACGTACATCGTAGTGCATGTTGATCGTAGCTATACCATCCTTGACATTAGGTCTGTTTACATTGCTCTTGATGAAGTACTTAACCTTTCGATGACGGTCGCTCTGTTCTCTGTCCCAGATGAAACTGCTCATCTCTCGCATATGGATTACTGTGTGTTCTTGCTAAAAAAAGGTCAGGCTGCTTCTTATTTGAGCTTAGACACGCGGAAATAGTAATACAATTTTCGTGACACCAAGATATCGTCTAGCTTGGTTAGGTAGATGTTCCGTGATCCGAGTAGGCAAGATGCAACGTAATGGGAAACGAATACTTTGCGATGGAGAAACAATACGATTTGATAAAAAACCTAATTAAAATAGTTGCGGAACAGCGGTAGCAAGACCGGCCTGGAAGGTTATACCTTGTACTTGCTGTATTTACCCAACCTTCTCGTTTTTATCACCCTATTTTCCAGAGTATCCCAGACACCTCTTGCTGTATCCGCTTAATTATCCAGAATAGACTTCTAAAACAGGTTAAACGCAATTGACAGACGTTTTCCGGAGGCATGACTGCTCTTTTTATTTAAGAAAGATGTTCCATGTCGAGAGGGAATAATTTAGAGTTCTTCCACCAAAGAGATCGGCCTTACTTTTAAAAAAATCGATATTTTTGTTGTATCCAGTTGGCACTAATGCCACTGGGCTGTTGAGCTTTTATGCATCGCTTATCACATTCTTTGACACATTCAGATTGGAAGCGACTCTGATACATAAACATAACATACAGATGCCTTACTTCGTATTGTTGCAGGGCAGCTGATGGGAGGTTGTAAGACCCGATTTAGCCTAATCTAATTTGGGAATCTTAATTGTGCCAACAATTCTTAAAAATCCGTATTTTTTTTGCATTAAAGAAACACCTATAACCCTATAGACGTAGAATAAACGTAGATACCGTTAGGCACTGTGGATGTTCCTTAGCGGCGCAAATAGGTAATTAAAAACATGCCACAATATCTTATATTTATTAGAAGCTATTATGGGTCAAAGGTGCTGTAAATCCACGTGTGTAACGCTATCCAGTAAGAACGGAAGGGCACTTAGGCATAATTTCTTAGTCAAAAAGCTTCATATTTTAAAGTGCGTATAGCCTTGAAGATGTTTCTAAGCTTCTGTTCGGAATCTTATTGAAATCCCAACAGAAAATCACTGAAAAACCTGAACATTGGACCAAGCCTAGTTGAATGATCCTAAAAAAAATACTCTATACAAATAAAAGACGAATCAAGAGAACCGAGCCCTTTATTCAGCAGCACGTTTTCCACACAGTTGCCATTTCGATATAGAATAAGATAACCCTATGTGTACGATGAAAAGAAGTGATTTTTGATACTAAGCCTATGTGCTCTTTTGATAACATTTTTCTGCAATCTCTCAGTGTGGTTGGCTAATTGAGACGAATGAACAGATTGCCCATAGATATGCCTTATTCTACATTATATTTTAACTTTAAATCAAACGCACGCATGCGTTGCCCGTTCATGTGGGAGGCGATCGCGAACAGCTCAGCATATGCTAACCAATGGCAAATGGGAACCGGGCATTGATCTATTTTCTCCTTTGTATAGATATTTTAGCATCTCAATCTTTAACAGCTGCGCCTAATTTAGGCTAGGCTCGGATTATGATGCTAACCGGGCAACAGTGACGACTGTGATCGAAATAATCTAAGTGCGGTCCTCTTGATCTCCGATTTCGGAAACAAATGAACAGAAAAACAATCTATCTATACATCAAAACACTGCAAAAGCTCGGATATTTTATTTGCAAAAAATTTTTTTGTACGGACTCACCGAACGTAAATACTACGCGGCGCGGTTCAATCAGACTGCATTTTAAAAGGCATCATTTGTGCGATCAAAAATTATACCAGCGCTTTTTCGCTAGAAGAGAACGCTAAGGAATAGGATTAGCAAGTCTTGTATCGTAAGGAACAGTGTTCTAGCAAATGTCAACCTATTCTTTGTCGAACTTCTAGCAATTTGTAAATGCCTTGGTATGGACGCTTTCGCCCGTCTAATAGCACCTTTTACACAATTTGCCTGGGAACTCTTTTTTGTCCTCATAGACCGCCCTTTTCAAGAACTTGATCAGCATCTAGCTTACGAATATGCTGTTGGTAATACTGAGTTGAACTCAAACGTGAATGTTCCCTGGTCCTGCTAAGGCGAACATTTTTTCAGCCAATCAACCAAGAAGAGAAGCTTATAGTCCACGGTACCCCCCTCCCCTTTGTGTGTCCCGAAAGTTGGCCCCCGCTGTGAAACTTACACAGACGACAGCGAATCAATGCCAATGTTCCAACATTTTATGTCCTCTATGCTTTTTCGCCTGTTCTAGTCAACTAGCTTCATAGGTATATTTGACTGACCACCTGTCTGAACCCTCTACGTTAATATAATGCCTTAGTATCTTGCCAACCAGCCGCAAGCTTGTGGCCTCTGTCGTACGTACGAGGTAATAGCCTACCAAGGCAACGTTCGCGTCCAAAAGCGGCGAGCAAGATACTCTGGCTTTTTTCGCCACTGTCAAGCACGAAGTAGATTATTAGTTAGGATAGGATGTAGCTCCTTGTTCGTGTAACGTAACGTCTGTTGGGAATACCGAGGCCGATGCCGACTCGCAACAGTAACGCAGGTGGCCCTAGCGGGGGCTGGCTGGCTGGCGACTCTTGCCATTGTTGTTTCAGACCTGCTTCTCTTGACCAAATCTTTTGCTGGCCTCCTTTTGACCGAAGCGTTTATGTTCGTTGTGAAGCATCTTCACACTTTTCCGGAGTCGATGACAGCCTGGATGGTCTGGCCACGGTTTGTACCCTCGTGAGCTTGCGAACTTACCGCTAGCTGTCCTAGCAAGCACGTTGCTCGACTACGCAGCAACGCTGTGTGATAATGACAAGTTTCAAGGATAGTTCCTCTGTCCCCTTCGTTTTTCTATTTCTTGGTTCTTCTTAGTGCCGTCTATCCTGCCCTGTTGATTTACAGTTGTAGTACGAAGAAATGGCCTGACCGTTGCATATACAACGAACTGTGTCTCCTTTTCCTCTATATATCCCGTGCCACTCTATTTCTATGGAACCCTTTTCGCCGACAACTTTTGACGGCGCGCGAGCCAGTGCTGCGCGTTTCAGTGCAACGTAGTAGCGATCGAGCGAGTGACAGTTCGCTCTTCGACGCACTAGAAAGCCTCAGTCCTTAAAACCACTCGCTGCGAGAAGACCGGCACATGGATACAGACATACGCATACATGGACACACACATCCGCATGTGCTATTATGCCCGCTCCACATGCGCGTGCGGAACGCGTGGGCTAAGTGAAGTGAGCTCTTCACTTTCGCTGCCTTTCATTTTTTCACCGTTTGCGCTGCGCGTTTCCAAAACTACGACGAGTCTTAAAAAAGACAGCGTAGAGCGCCCGAGAGGCATCGCGCCATCGGCAGGACTCAAGTGTGTTACCTTTGCTTCACAAGCGAGTGTGCCAGGTTCAGTGTCTTCGGACTGACGCAGGCGCGCAAAGCGAAAAGGTACCCAAGTGAGACGCTATGGCCTGACCTATTACCCCACATGGCTGGCCGCATGGAATGGTTGACATTGGAGGCAGTGACTAGACCTGGCAGGCCCCGTCGCCTTTTGCTCGGATGAGAAAACACATCATTTGCGCTGTCCTAGACCACTTCTGAAAGCCGTGTCATTTGCGAACATTACGCTGGAGAGAAAACACCAATTGCACAAAAATGTTAAGGTCCAGTGGACTGCTGCTCTAGGATGACTCGCAGGGTGATACAAAACACGTCGTCTAAAATAGCCTACAAGAAGGCATAAAGAACAGTCAGTCAGAGGTGGCTAGCTGAGTAGGTCATCTCGAGCGCAGCTAAACCTTGGCTATGAGGGGAACTGAACTACGTTCAACGTTAGCTAGACTGTACGTTTTAATTTACTGAATGTAACACCACTGTCTGGTTCAGGAACAGAATGCGGCCTTTGATAGGACGAAGAGGAGCAGATACAAACGGTGTCGATATAGTGAGTTAGTTAGTTAAATTGTTGAAAGTTACTTTGAAGTCAGTAGAATACAATTCTTTAGCTAAATAATACACTAAATTCCATCATTGAAAAATGGTACCCTAAGCTTTGGCTGATTGGCTTTAAATTTATTATACCGTCAAATGAAAGGGGTCACTTTGAACAAAAAAAAATACGAATACTGCTGAGACGGAAAGGACCTGGAATAATTCTGTTAGATAAATGCACTGCCATATTGTGCAAGGCTAGACAACATCTAATGTCTACACAGATTTTTTATCATATTTGAACGCTATACATTATTGCCAACACTGACGCATTTTACCGCAACAGTTGAGATGAACATTATCCTCGGCACTTTCGTGAGGTACTTCAACTGTATAATAGGGGCTGCCAGAACTGTTCCTCAGCTGTTTCTACGTCTAACTTCAATTGTGTACGGTGTTGCAGCCAAAATAAATACTACGATATAAGTTTCAATTCTGTACATATTTGTATGCTTTACAGGCGACTTTGATATTATTTGATTGTGTAAATAGTTCTTCCTAGGGCCGATTGTATATCTGACACATGACGACATTGACAATTAACTTCAGCGGAACTTTGCTCTCATCAGAACATCCTATGTGCTTAACAAATAAAAAACGATTGCTCACTTCTGCCACATCCCAGATCAACAATCTTCAGAGTAAACAGAACAAGCAAGCGATGAACTGATAGCTACCGAGCTGACTGCATGTGTATGGGATCGAATAGTCGGTTCCTCAGTTTCCGTCGTTACTACTTATGAAATATACACCACTAGCATAAAGCAAAGTATATATATGCGTTTCCTCTGCAAAGAGCTTTGCTTCCTTCGGTTATATGAATGAAAAATGGCCTTTGTATACAAATTATTTATAACGATCCAGATTCTTCATGGTAAGGCCATTTTCACACTAGGCTGTGCCTAACGGCACGGATGGAGTCATTCTGCATTAAATTTATAAGTAGAAGTTACGTTTCGTGTAGCAATATGTATGTGCGAATCTCTCTGCAGTAAGCATTTTTTTTGGTAATAATAAAGATATTCGTCATATACAAATGTGTAAGATATGCCTCTTATGTGGTTTTCGTACGTGTTTCGTAGATGTCAGCTATTGCTGTAGCTTCAAAAAAGCGGCCATCAGAGAAACGAGTTCGATCAAACTTCAAATAATGTGACGAGAAGGCAAATTGAAGTTTGAAGTCGACCCTAATAGAATTGTGAGGACATCTCAATCGAATATGCGGCTATCGGGCAACAGTAAAGACAGACTTTGATGTATGTTTTCATCTTCACTCGTTTATGAGTTACGATAGGTAAAAAGTACTGAATAACATATTTAGCTAAAGGGTGAATATAGGGAAATCAGGCGACCTATAGGAAGGAGTTAGTACAAGCACAATTGTCCTTTTCTGCCCTTTCTCACTGGCCATAACCGTGTGAACTTTCATATTGGAATACGCTGTACAACTGCGTGAGGAAGCATAGTATCAGTCGGATCGTAGATGACTGGTAGCCATAAGTGGCTACTCCAAGAACTGTCAGCAAAGCTGTGTACGGACTTCTTATGCTTGGTTTGTCATATCTGCAATATCATAAAGACTTATGTTTAGCACATCGTATTACGAAACTGCCTAACAATTGTCAGTTAAGATGATGTTGACCCATCCAAAGAGCGTCTATTAAGCAATGGGAATGCTTTAGAAGCGCTTGGCTTTTTAATCGATTTCGAACAAGTTTCTCCTGCATGCTACGACCCATGCTTGGCGTATTAGAAATCCTTTAAGTGCGAACAGGGGCGTCTTGCTGTTTTCTGTTTTGCCGAAGCAAAAACTGGCGTTCCTCCATCTTTCAGTTACCGGCGGTCGTCACATAAGTGATTTAGCAATGCTCTAAAAAGTTTATCTTACCAAGCGAGGTTTGTCTGCTAATTCTACTGGCGTAATCGTTCTGTGAATCCGAGTATTATTACCGAGCTGACCGGCAATCGTAAAACACTTCACTCGCTACTGAGGTTTCAGTTGATCGTGTGGCGAGCAATGTACGCCCCCTAGCCTGAACATAAGGTACGGAGTGTTTCTTAGCCAGGCACAAAAGGTGGCTAAAATGACTTGCTGAGCTAATTTCAGAGCTGGCTGCAGAAAGCTGACACACGAATAATGAACTACACGATTGCAGTTCGTATTCATACTGGAGTTATCCAAGTTTAATACTATAGGTAACGAATCAAACGTATACTTCAATCATCTAAGTAATGGAGGATAGCGGATATCTCACCAGAGACATCGGGTGGAAGAAAGGTAGTGTAGTACCTCGAACCCGAGTCTTGAATCGCTTTACGTACAGATGCTAGCAAGACTTCAGTTCAGGAAGAGTTAGTCATTTTTTTTCCTTGTTAGCGCATTTTCTGTCCACTAGCTCAATGAAAAAGAGACCTCAACTCAGCATACGTCTGACAAACGTGCGGATATGAATCTTCGATTCCTTTAATCATATTGAGAGATTCACTACATGCATGTGTGATCAAAACCTTTTTCAGTTTCGTAGCAGAGCACACGCGCATCGATGCAGGCCTGTACTCGTAAATTTGACAATAAACTCCTTGCCGTCGATGAAGTCAAGCGTAGAAAACATATAAAGGGAATTCTAAATAAAATTTTATATGGAAATGTGGGCATATAAATATAGCCATCTGTAAGTCTCGGCGCAAATGTAGAATTTGTTTTTATTTACCAGTCCCTTATATATTTTTTGTTACTTGACGCTTTCTTGATGTTTTTTATTATTAAAGAGCTTTTTATTGCTTCTCTTATAAGGCGAATATTACAAATAATACAAATATAACAAAGAATAATACAAATTTTACTTTACTTAGTTCTTCAAAGAAGGGTTTGTCAAGTAAGAAAGCCGGCATTGTGAACACTTCTTAGTCGTCTTCCTTCGGGGTCAACCGGCTGCGAAGACAGCCCTTAGTAGGTATGGCGCGTACAACGAATACGTTATATCTAAAGGAACTTCTCGAGGGCGGATTGCTAAGTGCGAGAATACCATTTTCAGTCTAATGAACGCACACGGCTCGACCTTTCCTATTCGCCGACCCACTTCTGGAAGTGCATAGTCGGACCAGGCTTTTCCGCTACAAAGCGCTCCCCGTGTGCTGAACTAATTTCCTGGATTGCTTTCATATGTTTTTTACACCGGCAAAGAACGCGAAGTAAAGCAGGCGTCGAAAGTGCTGTTTTTGTCTCCCGATAAACCCATCTATGAGCCCGAAGTAAACTTGAAGTTTTGCGATCCTCTCGAACCCATAAAAATCCAGCGTTAAAGCGTCCATATTAGAGTCGGCCATCGGTAAACGCGCACTTGGAAGCGGAAGGCAATAATGAAACAGGCCTTATTTACCCACCAATCTGAAAAGAACGAATGCGAACAATCCGGATAAGTATCGGAACGATCCTCTTTTCCCGATAAGTTAAAATTAATTTATTAAAAATATAGATATCAGTGACATCTCCGGCCATCCTGTAGCTTGCCTCTATTTTTAAAAATGGAAGCAACCACAATCGCTGAAACCAATGAATAGAATCTCAGATACAGCTGATTCGCACTACCAGAATGGACGAACTAATGAATTTGATGGTTATTCTAAGTTCTTTCCAGACAACTAACTTAAATTTACTGGCCTCTAAAAGGTTACGTCGAAAAAACCATGATGCATATTGACGATAAAAATTGCTCATCTTATAGCAAAATTATTAGATCTCTTTATTTTTTTTATTTATTCTTCTTATTATTATTCTTTATTATTATTATTAGATCTTATTATTTGTTTTTTCAAAGAAATAAAAGCTCTAAGCGTCAAAACCCTCGGAGGATGCCTACGACATGGCTTAGTCTAAATTCGAAAACGTTACAGGTAGAGGACACAATGACGTTCGTGCTTGTCAAAATCAACTGTACAGTGAGCTGGGGTGCAAGGTTCAAATCGCTAGTTGAATATATCACAGAGTTTCAGATAAGTATCGAACCCGAGACCCCACGGTTAAGGATCCGATGTCATAGCGACCCTGAACAGCCCATCTTATCAAGTACGTACGCACTGCGCAATTATACCGCTTTTCATTTAATTGCCAATATATCTGATTGGTTAAATCACCCAGTTTAATTACACATGAGCGGCGTCAAAATGGTGTGGGCTTATTTTTGTTTTCATTAACTTTTTTTTTGTCACTAGTCTTATTGCTTGCGATGCGTCGACTAGAAATTTTGATCGTATTGTGAACTACAAAATTTTAGTAATACTTGCACCCAAGCTAATTTAAGCAAGGAGTATCAAAAGGGTCTTCAATAAACTGAAAAGGATTGCACCACGCCCTTAGCCGTACAGGAACAAATCCCAGTCATCCTCATGGTTCAAATATCTACCCGGAAGGTAGTAAAGAATTGATAGCCTTTAGCTCAGGAGCACCCAGCAGAACTAGGTAACAATCGGTTCGTTGTGAAGATACAGTCATTGCAGTCAAAGTTGTAGTAAGAATATTTACATTTTTATACTTCACGATACATACATGTGGGTTATTGAAGAAAGTTTCATCAGTATAGAGCAGTACTTTATTTCGAAGCACGCTTTCAAGATACGCGGGAGCGGATACTATCAATGCTGAGCTAGACATAGCTAGACATCAGCAGCCCATCGTATGATCCTGATTCCTCAAGCGGGCATATTAAATGTTTTCTCCCTATATAACTATGCCATCTTAAATAGATCTCACCCTAAAGTAAGTGAGAACATCTGCGTTGCTCAACCAACCTGTTAGACACTGCTGGTAGCTAATATTCCGTCATTATCATAGTCCTCCTACAGCGACTCTCTATAGATTCCCATTATAATTGCGTTAAAAGTATTATACCCATTTTCGAATTACGCAAGTTAACGTATTTGAACTTTTATTCTAAAAGAACTGCGAAAATTGCTATGTAAATTGGTTGGTGTATTGATGTTAGCGTAACGAATTATAGAAGCTTTGGTCCTTCTAGCCGTCTGTACGAACTCCTCATCACGCGGACGTAAGGTGTTCGCGTCCAGGTTAGCCTGACCTGATCGTGCTAGCAATCATGTGGGTTGAGTCATCATTGAAGATGAAGATTACTAAATGTTCCGAAGATTGTGATAACGAACTTCTATTTATTTGAATCTAACCACAATGACTAGAGTCTCATTTTATGAATTTACTATATTCGTGGATGAGTGCATCCAGCTAAGACAACATCGGAACAAGGGACGTTTGTACTTGCTAGTTATCTTGGACCTCCTTCACCGCAAGCTGTCTTCAAGCTTGATCGAGGAAAAACAATGGAGTGAAAAGCTATTTGAACCGGACATGAATTCAGGAAGTTGACCTATACTTAAAATGTGCTAATATTGTTTTAGGAACTTTTTACCGATTATAAGAAAATTGATTATGAGTGAATGTTTACTATCATTACAATTCGTTAGATCCTACGAAGTTGGACATCACAAACACGACGAAAAAGCTCGTAGTGCTACTGTACATAAACGTGATTCGTGCCTAATAGAAACAAAGCAATGTATACAAATACAAACGTAAAGAACACTCGCACTATCTATATTGGGCGTCCGTACATTCATATTCTTTAAAGAAACAAATTTAGCTTCGCCTCGGTTCTAAATAAACGCATCTTTAGTTTAAAAAAAGGCTTAGCATTAATGTATAAAATATTAGTAAATCGCTGGCCTACCTGTGACGAGTGAACGTAATCAAGATTTGTACTGACGTAAATCGGTGTCCATTGAATATAATTGTAATTACAATAGCTTTGCACGATTTTCTTGAGCCTAAAGGAACGATTTACTTTGCCAAACAATAGCTCTGTCAATCGGCAACGTATATCTGATTAGGACATGTACTGCACTGTGAAGATGATGGAAGGAACGTAGAAGACATCATTTTGCCTCTTCTTCTATCGACGTTTCGCGCGCGGCTATTCCTGGTGATGGACGGCATCCTTTTTCGGCGCAAGCGCTGGATTTTCTCTTTAGCGATGTTTACTAGTTATTCGGCAATATACTTACTGATTCCGCAACCGTTCGTAGATGTGAACGTTTCCTGCTATTGTCTTCGCTGTTATTGTGTGCTATAGTGCTTTCTAGAATTAGTTCTTCACTTCTTTTAAAGTTTCACCGATTGTCGGAGCGCGTTGATGGGGTCATCCATTTCGTCAAAAGCTAGATCCTGTCCCACGTAGATGTCGCACAAGGAAAGATGTGGGACAGCAACGGATGGATGAAATCGATAAAAGCGATGAGATGCCGGTTCTAACAACGACGAAAAAGGAACGGAAGAAGCCGAGTTAGCAGTGGCTTCTTATTCTAAACACGAAACACTCACCGTTTCACAGACCCTTACTCAGCATTCGAAACACCAAAGTACCACCAGTATCTTCCGGCTTGCTAGATGGGGAGCTCGACCCAATAAGCAGTGGCCTGCTTAAAAAAGGATCCCCTGTCTTTGGCTGGCGTCTTTTCGTTTTTTTGATGTCGATGTCTGATTCTTAGTACCACAGCCAAAATCCAGCGGGAGCTGCGTCATAAGTGTCACGGGTCCCAGGTATCGGAAACGTGGATAAGCGCTCCGCCACTGTGACTTTAAACCGTACAGAGAGACAAAATAGGTTTTTAGCTGAGCAATTTTTGGCATTTTCTGCAAAAATAACAGTGTTAATCACCTACCATGTCATATATATTAGATTAGATTGTAAATGGCTTGGAAAGCTTTTCAGATCCGGTTCATTTACGTTTGCCAGTTGGCATGCTCTTGAATTCACATTTATTATAGGAATATAACGAGAATCACATTGTTTGTAAAGTTCAAATAGACTTCTTTATTAGCATACGTTTTCATATGCATTTGAATCGCGTATGGTTTCCTAGGAAACACGTAAATTTTGTACGTTCCACCAGAAAACATGCACAACATGTGCGTACGAAATTGGCGGCCCATAATGACATAGCGCTCGTCGAGCACTTCCTTAGCATAGAACTAACCAGTGAGAGCGTCTTTTACATCAAGAACCGGGAACTCGACTGACAATTGGCGTTTAGTGTTGATTCATATAAGGAGACACAGAACGAGCCCTAAACTAAGTTACTATTTCTTTGAGCTTCTTTTCTCATAACAGTAGAATTCTTTTTTTTTTTTTTCTCTCTGAATCTGTCCCTTCCAGCGTTCGTAAACTGTACCCATCCGTCTCCTCGCCAGCATTTGCCCTCGCCGTAAGAAAAATCTCGTCATCAGTTGTGTCCAGTACTTTTCTGGTGTGGCTCGCGCTTCAACCATATGATCCATTCAGCAGTAAGTTCTGCCAACCGCTGCCGCGGGCTGTGTGTTGTTATTCCTTTTTCCAGCGACCATTGTTATATTGGTTCAGACTGTTTTGTACCGCGCACCGCTACTTGTCCTGACCCCTCGAAGAACTCTCTTTTTCAGCTAGACTTGTTCAACCCTTCGACTTCTTCTACACAGTCATCAACGCCTGCCTGGGAAGGCTTCCCTATCCCATCTTCATGCGTCGTTCTTGTTTTCTATGGGTTCAATAGCGTCGTCGCCGTCGATGTCGTCACTGCCGTCGTTGCCACCACACAAATCCCGTTACAGCTGTCGCCGCCATTTCTCTACAGCTTGTGACATCCGTCAGTCCATACTTCTCTTAGATTTTCACCGTGCACTGTATAGCTGACGCACAAACTGCGATTTACCCCCACCATCCTCCCCCAGCTTCCTCGATTACTTCGAGCTCTGGGTTTGTTTTTTGCTTTTTGCTAAGTATAATGGAGATGGTGAAAAGGAACAGGTGAGTAAGTGTGTCGGTGTGTCTGAGAGAAGGAGAAAAGCGGAACCATGCCAAGGTTGGCGACGTATTCGACTTAGTAATGAGCTCTTATTTACTAAGCGACCACCAGCATTAACAACCTCGACAGAATTATTTGATTTATGTACGTGTGTGCATAGGCAGCAACAGCATAGCGCCACTCGATGCTAGCGAACGTGCAGTACCTTTTAAAAGGATACCCTTTCTGTAAACATTTGCAGAGCATGATCTACTCGCTTGGCTTTTTTTCTCTGTTTCTCGCCTCCTCCGCTGATTCGCAGAAGTTAGCTTGATTGTGCTTGGTTATGCCGGTTGGTTGTGAGGAGACCCTTATGTCACAACTAACAGACGGCGAAGCCAAAGGTGGGGACACTCGTGAGAGAAAAATTGGCGGTAGGATTAAAAAAAGTATGTAGGATGAAACGAACTTGAGCGTGCAAGCCGGGGACGGTTGCGTATTTGAATCGTGAAAAAAGAGTCGATGCATGGAAGTTCCGCGATTACGAGGCCACAGTATGCACCTAACAGTTTCCAGAATCGTTAAGCTATGAAATACTCCAAGCCAAGTTAGTTAACACTGGACTGCTGCCTTTCGTACCTCCGTAGATTCGGATGATGTTGTAGGCTTAAGTGGGCATCAAAAACAACGCACCTTTAAAGCTAAGTATATCTTCAAAATTTGTTTTGATGCGACTTAAAGTAATTTTTTATTTTATTTTAGCAGTATTTTGAGAATGGATTACTGACGATTATTGTTTTGGATAACAGCCTGAGTGAGCCGTTTGAACCTTTGTCGTCAACGCGATCGCTGTGTGGAAATACATATAGAAAAAGCTGTGTCGCAAAAGGCTCAAATGCTAAAAAAAAAAAAAAAAAAAAAACTAACAAAACGACACATTAATAAGGCAAAGCTAGATGTAGGTACCAGAATTAAGAGAGACGGTTTAAGTGATCGAAGGAATGGTAGGCATAATCGATACTTTGCAAAAGTGTCTTCATCTACATCTAGATAGTGGCAGTCCTGCATTAGTGTAAAGGAAGTTACTTAGTCTTATTTTACATATCAATATTGGTTCCAAGTAGTGGTATTTATATTCGCATAGAACTTGTGTTCTAACGTAAAATAAAAAACTATTGATAACGTCGAGGTTGTGTCTGATAAGGCAAAAGATAGATAATCATGTATACAAATAAAAACAAGTTATGTCTAAGTTTTAAGGAATATATCAGCTCTAGCTGTACATATATTACGACTATAAGCCAATGGAAGATGTCACATAACGGTCCATTTCTAAGAACTACCTTTTGCTAGCATATATCATTGTTGCCGAGGGCGCCTTATGGCCAACTGCATGTTCAATAGTTGAACACTTACAAATTATTGATCATGCAATAATAGCTGCGTTGGTCTTTGTACAGATATGTTGAGATAAATAGATCTAGATAACGTACCAGTATTGTCAGCCTGACTGGTACATATACCCTATCGTAGTATCTGTGAGTTTGCAGAAACGGTTTCTTACGACCAACGCATAGGTAACCGACTCACTTCTTCTGATACAAACACGAAGATATATCAGTTAGATGCGCGCCGTTATCTGGAGGCATGAAGTACAAGTGTGACTAAGGCTTCAGCAAGTATAGAGATACATTTCAAGTGGCACGAAGTAACCTAATGTGAAACAGGGGCACTGCGCTTTCGCGGAGATGTAGACACATTCATTTTACTGAATCGTCCACGAATTCCACAAGCATCGTCCGTGAAGCACCGGCCTCGTTCATATGATTCGACCGAGTCATCCAATCACGATCAGCGCCTACAAAGGACTTTTTTTTTCGCATTGTTATGCCTGCTCCTGCTACAATGACCGTCAGGGCTTATTTCTGCCATTTTGCTATGGTATATTTATCGTTGCATTGCTACTAATACATGTGGCAGTATTCGAAATAGGGGAGCTCAATTGTAACGCAGCCCATTGTTGGTGCTCACACGTTTAAAGGATGACAAGTTGAATCAAGGACAAAGTATAATGAAGCGAGGAAGAGAAGCGCATGGGTGGGAAAAGAATATTATGAGAAAGACGGGATGGGGATAAGAAAGTCTGAGACCTAACTAATCCAACCGAGCTATGTTATTCTGTAGGTTAGGGAGAAGCCAATTCTGATCTAAGTAGACATTTAGTAGACATTACCACAGCAGCAGCACAAGCACCAGAATCTAGGCGGCATCTAAGGAGAACTAAGTGCCCTGCTTGTTTGAGCCATTCGCTCTTCGTCCTCTGTTTCGAATAAGTGAACCCGGAGTACTGCGCCAGCACCACTGCCGTTACAGCCACTCCATGGCTGAATGAGGTCTTCTTCGGGTGCCACCTGCGGGCATCCAATAGACTACGTTGCTGCCGTTGCCCTTGCGCCAGCTGATTACGACGAAAGGCACGTGCTTAATTTCGTGCGCGCCTTTATACGTCAAACCGATAGATAGAAAACCAACAGCAGGCCAGCAAGAACTTATGGAAGAACCTAAAGGAGTAGCTATCGAATAAACGGAAAGAAAAGGGGTGAGCCGCAGACAGAGTAACCAGCCCAGTTATCTGTTCTTTATTTTGTGCGTCCGTTTAGCCGCTATAGCTCTTTCTTCTCCATAGCTCCGTAGATTTAACAACTCAAGGAAAAAACGAGCTAAGGATCAGAACATACAACGAAAGACATGTACGGATATCTCTAAGTAAACAACTGGGAAACGCAACCATTCAAAGGGTTGAGCACACAAGGTAGCTAAAGAAAAGTGACGGGTGAAAGAAAACAAGTAATATCAATAAGAAAAACGCATTGTCGTCATTCACAAGTAAGCAATTCGCGGTTGCGGATACGTTGACGCGGTCGTCTCCGTGATAGAAAAACAATGGCGTGGCGTCCTTAATTATTCCGTGTATTTTCTCCAACTAAAAACAGGTCTTCCCTGACTGAGCTAACCAATGAAACTGTAAAAAGCGTAAATGATTTTCTTACCCGTCTTAATCTCTTTTCTTCTGCGCTGCTAACTTTCCGTTCTTTCTTGCTCTCTTTGTGTATTTATCTTTCCTGCATTGCTCTCCACTGCACGGCCGCATTAGAGGAGGCCCACCGCTAGATCGACTGACTAAAAAAGGAAAACGATGTGAACAAGACAAGGGTGGCCTAAAGGCTGAGTACTGCGGTCATCTTTGCGGCTACGGTCTTCGAGGCTAATCAGGCAACGGACGTGGCCGGTCTTTGCCTTTGCAGTAGGAATGTCTGTATTATGCCACCTCTGTTGATAAATGCTTGAGAATCTCCGAGAGAGACAAGCAACATAGAAAGAGAAAAAGCGTGTCGTATTTGGGTGTTCTACTCTGTCCAAGTATTTTTGGGAAGACAAAATAGGTCTGAGACAGACAAGCTCTAGCTTCTGTAGGTGAAAAATACGTGGCGATTCTCTACACACACATACACAAACACACATAAATATAGACAAATGCGAAAGTACCAGAAACAAAGAAGGGGATCCCGCCCGACCTGGTTAGTTCTCCTTACCTTATAAAAGAAGATAGCCGGTGTACAGAGCCCCGAAAGTTAAAATCTTGAACATACAAGTCGAATCTACTGTTTGTCCTATATAACCTACTAGTCGACAAAACTAACACACAACTTTTGACCGCATCCTATACGTTGGTTATTCGGCCAATACCACGACAACTGGTCGCACATGTACTGTTTACGTAGCGGCCAGCTCTATCCCACGTTGCTCTTACAGGAGGCGTGTGAAGCATTAGCGTTAACTCGTTGTTGGTAGACGGCAGCCATTGAGGAGCGACATTGGTGACTGCTTCTGCCGGACCCCCTAATCTTAGCTCTTGTCTTTCTTTTCGTCGCGCATCCCCCTACGGCTTCTCTACAGCCAACTCGTCGTCCTTGTCACTATTCCATCGACTTTCCTGCTCGACCTTGTTGATCTCTTTAGTCTTCGCCGGTGCAGGGGCGACTGTTTCTCTCACTGTCCCCTGCACTCTCATACACAGGCAAGCGTCCGTCGCAGGCGTTCGGTTGAGGGGCGTGCAACGAAAAATCGGACCATTATGATCCACAAGGTAGTAAGCAGCCGTGCAGCTGTTTGTTGCTGGCCCACAACAAGGACATTTCTGGATAGCGGAAAATAGGCGAGAAAGCGGGGAGATGAAAGCAGGCTCAAAGAGAAAAGTGACAACGTCGAATAAAGGCCGATTCAAGTCATTGCCTGAGTCGTGGACGGTCGCGAAGACAAGGAACAGAACGAACAAACCTAGATACTAACAACGACGGCCAATAACGCCGTTGTGGTCTCACTACAGACTGCTGCATTGTCCACTGGTTATTGGTTGTATGTCTACAGCTATTCGTGACGCAGAAAGGAGACAAAAAGGGAAGTGTAAAAAACACCACTACGTCAAGAGACGGCTAAGGAGCTAGCGACCGGATGGAACTGACTTCGGCGATGGCAGCAGCAACAGCAGCTGAATTATAGCCAACGAACGAAAACAACGCTTGTGAGGGGAGCCAGTTACCGGAAGAGGCCCTGCCATCGCCAACAGGCCCAGCAACGGAAGAAGAAAACTCAATTATGTTCTTTGCTCGCCTCGACCAGCTTCACTGATGGTCCATTTTCTTCATTGACTTCTAAGCAGCAGATAGGGCCGGGCTGGGTCGGTGATAAAGGCCACGAGTGAAGGAAGCGTTTGCGTCATGCTCTGATAGAACGATGCTGCAGCAGCGAAACAGAAAATACAGAAAAAACCTGACACAATTGACTTGTCCATAGTGAGTGTAGCTTTTATAATTACCAACCTGTCAAGTCTATTCCAGTGAAGCTGAGCTCTTTTCTAGGATGAGGCGCATAGGACACTCGTGCTTACTGTCAATAATCAAGTTAAACTATTAAGTCTAAGGATTAACACTTTGGCTTGATGTTTATCCTTGAATATTATCGTAATGCTTTGTATGAATTTGTAATCTTGAACCAGAATTGACGTCATTCGAGAGACCTACCGTGAGAATGGTTTGTTTTTTAATTTTTTATGTAGAAAAGCAGCGTATGAAAGCGCAATTTCATTCAACGTTGAATAGGATACTACGATGAAGAGAAGCCTGTACGTACATTGTTATGGTGCTAATAATGAATATGCTTGCCTTCTCAATTATGTATTCGTCTATCGATGGCCTAATGAAAGCCGCAAAGTATCTAACAGGTCGCCCTCACCGCTTCGGCAGGCGCGGGACTGTGCTTAGTATTATATTATTCTATCTATATTATTATAGTATGCTTAGTATACTAGATTACTGAGAATTGAGCCAGAGTAAAAATTAAGACAGCTTACATTTTGGGTTAATTCAGGTTTTTTGTCGAATTCATCTCCGAACCGACTGAAAGACCTCTTCCAGCGATTTCTGAAGCCAAATGCTCTGTATCATAAACGAGACGAAAATTAGTGGCTTTTATCACTTCGTCGCTTACTCTAGTCCCACGTATTCGTGAATATATTAATCTCTACAATATAATTTTACAAAACCTCACAATATTTTCAATTAGGTGCCTGTAAAAGAGTTGAAAAAACTATTCAGAATAGAAAAGGAAACGGTCGTATACAGAAACCTAAGGCAAAACATACCTATGCAGGAGTTGACTGACTGATGTATTATTGATTGACGATACGCTGCGAAAAGAGCAGAATAAACCCGACTCGGAAGATCTGCAAAACGTTTTGGCAGTCACAATGTTTCGGGCAATGGCAATATAATACTGGAAACAGGAAAGGTACGCGGTAGTTATGTTTATAAAGTAGTTAATGTATATAAAGGAGGACAACATATTGATAATGTGACTATAGTTCGTTATTGAGGATGAATGTTGGACTGTTGCTATTTATATATTTTAATTATGAAGACTGGTGGGATGATCATTAGAAGGCATTTGTAACCCTGTGATTACTAAGTACATACTAAATATAGACAATGATCAAATTTCGTTTTTTATTTTTGTTAGTTAACAACACAAGTATATAAAACCATTTGAGATGCTTTGCATCATATAAATTACAATGTTCCTGTTGGGTTTATGAAGCTCATTTCAGAGATTTTCCGGACGTCCTAAAGATGGCACCAGCGAGCAGCAGCAAACGGCACGATATCTATCACAATTTCCGCCGCACGTGGAACACCTGCGCATACTGCCAGTTTCGGTTTCCTACAAAGTCTCTGGTGGAAACCATGCACGGCAAATCGAATGCCGATATGCCTGTTTGGTAGGTTCGTCCCTTCTCACTCATTGCTCCTAGCGGCAGAAAGGTTCCTGTCAATCTCCTCAAATGTTAGCTTCTAGTTCCTATCGCCGCTCTTGAAGTCTTTCTTTGTTAGAAGCTCAAAACGACAACGTACATATTTGGACAGCAGAGAAAAATCTGCCACGAGATTTCGGGTTACTGTGTGTAGTTTCAGTACTTTTTTTTGAGGCTAACAACACGATTCGATTGTTTGAGGTTTTCCTTTATAAAACCTTCTTAAATGCCGCATATTATATGCGTTGTGATCGGGGCTAGCTTAAGGCTGCACAAGCTGAGAACAGCCGCGAGAGACAAGAAGTGAGGCTATTATATCGCCCATGCGATCAAGGCTGTCTTTCTGCATTTTTCGGTGTCGTAAGCAGTAAAATTTTTATCGTTTACGGAAGAGGGCAACCTCAAATACAAAAATCGGTTTACATAGACTTGAGGCGACCAGACAAAACTTAAAGTGTCAATGGCCGCTGTTCTGTCTCTGTTTTTAAACTTCATAGCCTCCGTCTTGGTCAGGTCTAAATATGAGACTGTCATGGAAGTAGAGCCGGGCTACATTTGGTTTCAACTGGAACCGGTTCGACCCGTATATCACTAAATCGTTGCAAAAAAGAAGACGTTGACTATTCCTCGGCTTTCTTATTTGATCAAAGAGGCCCTCCAATAAGGTGGAGAATGGAAGTGGGCTTACGTTGTCTGCTTGAGCTAAGTCCATGTAGAAAAAAAGACGGGAGTTGGGCCGGCCACTCCGCCGTCACTGTCTACCACGGTCAGCATGAGCACAACTTTGTCGTTGGGCACCAACTCGAAGGCTGTCCTGAAGTCGACGAAGACTGCGTATAGCGGCGTAGCCACCGCTCTCTTGACGTCAACTGTCATGATCTTAAACGTTGTTCTCACCGGGATACATGTGGCTCTGTTGGTATAAGCTTTCTGAGGAGTCGCTCGGTCTTTTAATTAGCTAGCCGGAAAGAAGCTTATAACAAACTCTTTTCCTTGTCATTCCCTGCCATGATGATGGCGCAGTTGAGTCGCCCTTTCCTTTAGGGAACGCCAACAGAACAGCCCCTGCCAACTGAGCTGAAATTGTTCCAGCACGTAAAAATATATAAAATAAATTTGACTATTACCGAATTACAAGATAAGAAAGACTCTGAAAATATTATTACGGCAGCTTGATAGATTACAATTCTGTGAAATTATGTCAAAAAAACAGCAAAATAAAAGACACCTTCTTAGCATCTTGTCGGACAACAGCAAATATTTGTGCAACAAACTGAACTAAGGTCGCGTTGTTACGCTGCACGACTCTGGCAGGCTCCGTATCTTTCTGCATCGTTTGTTGTCTAACAAAAAATGAATAAGGTTTACTTATGCTTCTTCAAGTCACCATATTTTTCATCTGCGCCGGTTTGACTTCATTGTATTCCCAAAAATTAAAAAATAACCTGTTGTACACAACGAAGTAATTGGCTTCTGTTACTTCGCTACGATAGGTCGTGTTGTAGGTTCTTTAAAATAGAAGCATCTGTGATAAAAGGCTAAGGGTATAGAATCATTTGTTGCAAACCCCATGTGAATTCTATGCTACACAGAGCGCCTATTGATGGTATTCCGTGGTAGCCACACTTTCTTTTATACGATTATTTGTCACAGAGGAGTGTTCTTCGTCAACGCCTTTCTCAATTGCGTTGATGTCCTGGTGGTAGAATTTGATCGATGATTGGTACTACGTGATGAGTGTCGTCAAACATCCCATTGCTTGTATGGCCATACCCCCTGCTTTTCGTCGATAGTAGCACCAATCGTAGTAAAAGCAAGAAGGGCTTTATCAAAGGGGTTTAATCAAGGCAGCCGTGGGGTGTCTGTTTTATGTTAACTGAGTTGCGTTCGGAGGAGGTATTTCAAACAATGGGCAAAAATTAAAAAAATTACGTGGGCTGAGTAAACGGCACGAACGAGCCGATTTCATCGCGTGGAAATTGACAGGGGCGGCCTTGAAGCACGATAATTATTCAACGTCGAACTGAAGCTCGGTCATTATAATATTAAGTACATTGTATATGTCGATAGAGAAACAGAAAGCAAGGGATTGACGGAACGTGACCCGTCTGAGTTTAATACATACGAACTAATTATTATGATTTTTTATTGTTATAATTCGGGAAAGGCATCAAAACGTGACCTTGAAACGCAGGACTTTCAGGTGGATCGAACTACTTCTTTGTACGTGCGCTTTGGCTATAACTTTTCAATATATTAACTCATTGCAGCAAGGCATGACAGTGACACTGAGTCAAATAATTCCTAAAACTTCACTGGAAAGTTCGCTAACAGGAACGGGCATAAAGCCAGAACAACTTACTTTACTAAAATCTCAGTTACCAGCGCGTGCCAAATTAGACTGGAAGCCTGATTTTTAAAGCACTGCATAATTGATAGTCGAACTAATTTATATAGTATACTATAAATCTAAGAGAAATAGAAAAAAAAAATATCTTTGTTTCGATATGAACAACAGATCTAAATGCAGGAGTACATTCAGCTAAAACTATTGTACCAAAAACAACCGAACAGCTTCAGATACACCTCCTTCTACTGTAAGCGCGGATATACAGGTTGAAGTTGAGGATGATATAAAGATACCAACGACCTTGAGAAGAACTTCGTGGCTAAGCCTGCTGCATAATCACAAGCCTATTTTTCTTTTACCAATCAACAACTAGATACCAGTAAGAAACTTGGCCGTCAGCCACGATATAGATCAGTCCAAGATTGATTATTTGCTACGTCCATCACCAGACATCTCTTATGATAGCGATGTAAAGAAATTCATTAAAGCCGAACATATCTTTGTATAAAAGATATTGTAGGATGCATCGAAGTATGGCATATCTTGCTTTATGAACGTGTGTATTCATGTGTAAAAGATTACTTCTTCAAAAATGCTCCACGATCAAACGAAAACCCATATAAATCGACAACCAACGGACAAGGGAGCCCATTCGGGAATACCGAAAACCCGACGTAATTTTTGTTCCCAACCGGCATGAAGTTTAAAAATTCATTGTTTCGTCATCGATTTATTGTCACCGTATTGCCCATATAAACAAAACAAACATTCTGATGGGCATCAAGGATAGGTGGGCTGAATGCACCCACTATTGAACAAATAGCTCATAGTGGCCTCGTAAAGTTCACACGTCGCTGCTGCTTTTCGATTCGGAAATTCATTTCGTCTTCTCTGCATCATTTCGCTTCAACTTTTCCCCGTCCCGGCTTAGGTCCTCAGCTCGCGCCTTTGGATAGAGCTTTCGCAGGCGTTTTCTTAGAAACGGAAAAGTGAACGCCCCTCCAAATCAAGCGGACAGGGTTCGATCGAACCATCAAATGGCTGTTACTCTCAAACTGTTTATTCACATTCGGAACTGGGAGGGGGCGTACGACTCGATGGTACCAACCCGGGTCGGAAGGACCAGCCTCTCGGCCGACCCCAGCATATCTTTGCTGGCTTCATCACAGCGAACGACGAAGAAGCGTTTCTGCTTTATATTATCGGCTGATGCGATATTTGCATTGACGTGTTTGCACTCGTTTCAATGCTGCAATTAGTATATATTAGAGCAAATGTCCTGTGTCCTCGTGTCCGTGTGCATGTTTATGTGCAGATGTGGACATTAATGTTGCTACAAACCGATACGATTGCTACGGCTACCAGCTCAACCAGCCGACAAATCGATGTTATGCCACGACGATGAGCGCGTCCTCGTCTGCAACGACGTCCAGGTCGTGACTATAAATATCATGGCCGTCTCTCTGTAGCAGCACAAGACACAGACCTGCATCGTTATTCTAGCTGAGATGACGAAATTCGAGTTAGAGTGCTCGCTCAGCTGCCGCTGCCATTTGGCACTGCCAGTAAATCCGAATCAGCGTGTAGCTCTGGGGTCGTAGTGGCGATGACGGACACCAACTAAATGGGCCGTACCTGCTGGAGGTAAGCTGGGTAGCGCTCAAGCACGGCACTAGTCTCGCTTCCCGAATCGATTAGGTTCGATCCAACTCAGCTGCTAACAGTGGGTGGTAAAAATGGGTGCTCCCATCGGGTCCTGTCATTTCTCGACCGTATGGTACCCCCTTTTGAGTCTAGTAGCACCACTGCGAAGAAAGGTGAACTTGATTGGGTTCGAAACCGGAGGCCTTAGAACGGCGAACCAAAAGTTGGAAAAACGACAGGAGCAGTTTTGGGAGGGAGTCTGATCAGAACGAAAACTCGAGAGTTGAGTTTGGAAAATTTAAACACCCGAGAGGTCGAAATAAAAGTTTCAACGAGACAGCGTTAGTGGAAGGAAGCAACTTCGGCAAAGATAAATAGAGAAGAAGATTGAAAAAGTGAAGTGCGAACGAGAAGCCATGCGGGTGGGGTAAGGCGGACACTTTGACATACCTCAAGCCTTTCTTCTTCTCCTTTCTCGAACTCGATGTGTGACGGGCATCTGGGCATGCAGGTCTGAGGTCGGGCGAGCGGAAAAATGTAAAATACCGATTTGATAACGGCACCGTATAAAAAAGCGTGGCGATCGAAGAAGCGGATTAGAAAAAGAAGATGGGGTAAGTAGGCGATAGCCAAAAGAGAGCCAAAAAGGGAAACACTTTTGTACGCAGTCGGTCTTACGTACCTAGTGACTCGGCTAAGTTGTTGCCTGCTGCGTGCAAATCTTGCTCCCTGAGAAAGGGAAGTAGGCTCAAGGGAGGCGCATAGGGCACAAGATAGGCAAACGGTTGGGTTGAGAGGACGCGGTGGCCAACAGGGAACGAAGTACCGCTTTTCCTTCTGCCTCAGTAAAATCTTTGTGGCCCCCAACACGCAAAACAGGAGAATGTGCGTGTGTATGGGTAAGTGACAGAAGAAAGTGGATGTTAGAACATCGCCTACAGTAGCAAAGACACTTTGGCCCGATCACAGGCGACTGCTTCGTCGGAGCTAAATCACCTAGGTTTAGAGAAAGGGTCGTCGCATGCTCGCGGTCGCGCGTTAAAAGCGGAGATAACTTGGGAATACGCTTTGCTGAACGTTCCGACCTCGCTGATATTGGTCCCGGCTTGCTTCTTCCGCTCAAGCCTCTGTGGTCTCGACCAAAGCCTCAATCGGCCCAATTCAGCTTACTCAGTTTTCATAGCCCTTCATACTAACAACAGTGCGAAGCACGTTGTTGGTATGAAGTTTAGTAGAAGTGCACCGACTCACGTGCTCGGGAATAGTTAATAGTGCAAATAGCTAAGCCATCTATAGAAACTACTGTAGAAAGAGAAGAACAGAGCTGTAGACCTGACAGATCAGAGCAGCATATTCTTGGTCCTGGGCATCGACTCCTGGACTATACAATAGTACGTAGCTCGTTGCCGGGCTTATAAAGGGAAAAAGCCGTATAATATTGCGATATACATGTAAATATAGATGGGTAGGTTATGCTGTGTATAGACAATGGACGTGGTCGGATATATTACAGAGAGAACACAACAAAAAAGTTTTTTGAAAAACAGTGTTATAAACTACAGAGAGAGCACAACAAAAAAAGTTTTTTGAAAGACAGTGTTATAAACCACTTTGTAAAAGAAGCAGAAGTGTGCAGTGGGCATCTCTTTGCTCAGTGAGACGGCTTGACTCATCAATATAACTCTTCCGCTCAAACTAGTACGAATGAAAACGTACGAGTTCTATGTGTTAACGAAGTATGCACATTTTTATGCCCTCGAGGATGCTTTAGTAGAAACATGATTCAGATTTGATATTATGTATTGTAAACAAGTATGTCATTTGTAGGTGGACTGCTCATAACTCAGCTATAACAAGAAAAATTAAAAGTTTACTTAGTGCTGAAGGCGACCCTTCTTATGTACTTCAAGCTGATTATTAAAAATTATTATTGCCGTAATTAGATCTTCCAGGTCCATACAGGTGACGATATTTGTCTATTCTAGGTTTCTGAAGAGCTCTCTAGTTACAAAAAACCCAAATTTCAATGTCTTTGCATTGGGCATGTTTGCGCAGAATTCCAACAAGTTCGCACATGCTCATATCTCGCCATTTACAGCCGCCTAAGATGTTTGCAACTTTAGAAAAGGTATTTTTGAAGGTGACTCGCTTACGGTTTTGAATCCTAATAAAATAATTAGTAAATTAAAGAATAATAATAATAAAAGAAATGGTAACAAAATAATTAGTAAATAAAATAAGCCGAAATACATGCTGTATACGAATCTCACCCTTTAATGGGGCAATTGTGTAGGTAAGATGATGGTTACCTGCTTTACTTATTGTATACAAGACCGTAGGCGCTATGTTTTGGAAAACATCTTTTCAAATTTCGGCGACCTGTTTGCCCTAATCCGTTGTATCAATTGTGACCGGTCTTGTAAGCCAAGCGGAACTAAACAGAACTTGTTAAGAAATAGTTTTGTATGAGACGCTCATTAACAATTTCCATTGACTACAACCTGAAAAACGCCGACCAAAGTAATCAATCAACTTCCATCATTAATTTGTTTCTAAACCAAAAGATATACTCCATATAGAAAAGAAGGTTATTAAACGATCAGTGGATGTTTTCAAATTCTAGTATTGGAAATTAGGATTTCGAATACATCGAAAACACGACCTGAATTGCAATCCTTTTTTTATTTACACTGACATTCAGAAGGTTTACGCAGGCACCGATGTATTTCTCTGTATCTGGAAAGATACACAACATCATTGGTAGTTTTTTCATATGGAGACGTTTTTCGGCGTGAAGCGTTCAAAAAAACCCCTTAGCCCGTTAACGGGAGCGGGTAATGCTTAGGTCGCTTAGCTAAGAAAATCTCGTAGGAATTAACATCGCAGAAATATGTTTTTAATTGTAATGTAAGCTCCTGCCAATGGTTGGAACCTGGCTTAAAATTTTCTTCAATATGGCAATGGATTCTGCTCGGTGACACACACGTGAAACTCCTCGTCCTTCCTCTTCATATTAGGCTCTGTGTTCTAATGAGTCTATCTTCGCGTTCAACTTAATAGCCAGGTTCGATGAGAATTACAGGTTGTTCATAAGGAAGCTGCCTTGCTTAACCGACGCAATCCGTTATGGCCGCAGACTCCACCTATTTCATTTAGGCTTACCTTTCTGAGGCGTATTTTAATAAAACCGATAGTTTTTTTGTTTCCTATTCAAGCAATGGAACGCGTGCAAAACAATCTTCCTTTTTAAAGTTGCCCTTATTTCGCAATCTCTCTTTATATCTTCCTGTTATATTATACTGAATCATTCGACTGTGTAGGCTAACAACAGGCATGGGCGTTCTTGGTACATAGATATTTCGTTTAAGAAACAATTTCACTTTAACTAGACAAATGTGCTATTGTCAACGTCTTAGCTATATCCGGCATAACGATCTTAGTGATGGTAACCGTGCGTTATACTAAAAACAGCGTTGTTCAATTGTTAAAAACATTTTAATTGCTATACAAAAGCACATACAAACTATACCATTCGTGTACTTGTATGCTCAAATAGAAATATTTTTAAGGATTGTTAATAATAATCGCTGGCGAACACGACACGCATCCTAACCTATCCATCTGCACGTAACTACTAGTAGTATGACTACAGTGAGAAGCGTATCTTTATAACCGAATGACAAGCATACTCCAACTTCAGCAACTTTCCGTGAATCATTTAGGGCCGTGCTATGACAAGGTGGCTACCGAAACAAGCGTATGATCGCGTACACTACCGTAGGCTGGATTTAGTGTCAGAACCACTACGTCCGTCTCAAAGGAGCCTGCTCTTAGCATCTGTGAACTACCCTTCCACCAGTCCTCCTGCTTCCATACAGAACAGCTCTGTCCGATGTTGTTTCAGAGTTGCGTACGACACACTGTCGACACTGAGCAATTCTGCCTACAGAGGTCTCTAGGAGGATGACGATGTATTGCTGGCTTAAGATTTGTGCCGCTTTCGCCATCGTCTTCGTTTTGCAAAATCACTGTTCACCTCCTCCTTTGCAGCAAGCACTGCGGAAAGCAGGAGAGCCCCCGTGCCCCTCTGCTAGCGGCTAAAGCCGCCGTATGTTTCCTTATAAACAGCTGAGTCGACACATCTCCGCCTCGGCATATGTCCTTCCAGACATCGTCGTATGTATTTCCGAGGTGTTTCTATAGCCGCCCCTACCACTGCAGCTGCTACTGCTGCCGGCGCCCCGTTATTACCGCTAGAGGCAGCGGTTAACGTCCCGGTAGATGGTCGACCACCGCCGACGGAAGCATTTGGTTAGGATCAAACGATGACGCTGCATAATTTGTGGAAGCAACTAGAAGCGGTCCAGTTCTAAGGGGGATAGCTCACCCCTATTTCCACTCATCTCTATCCGCCCGTACGTCGCTATCTCCACCGGCTTCTCTCCAGCTCTTCTGCTACCAGCGTAGCACAATGGTTCATCGTGCCGTCAACGCACTGAAAGTATTATATATGACACGGCCATTGCTGTGTCCAATATCTACACGTACAAACACACGCATGTGTATGTGTGTGCTGAAGGGCCAAGTTAGCGTCGCATAGCACTGACTACTGGGTGTGGTAGCTCCTCACATTCTCCCCAGGATGCCTAATGCTTGCGGAAAGACACCAAGGCACGGCAAACGAGGTGGCGGAGGAAGCATAAAGCCCCACGCATAGAAAGAGAACGATAGAGAGAGAAAAAGAAAACAGGGAGAAAAATAAAGGGGGAAGCGGCCGTATTGCGGCCAAGGTAGTGGTGACCCCAGAGGCGGCCGACAAACGAAAAGACACCGAGGGCGGACGAAAGATGCCTCTGCAAGCTTGCCCGAGACTCTAACGCACTTTTTCGCTGACTCTAAACAAGGCTATGGTGTACGCTTGTCCTTTGTTGGGTGGCAAGGTAGAGCGCCCTCCGCCGATGCTTGAAAGTCCTGCGGGACCTCTCGTCAGAAGCGCTGGAAGGCATGAGAAACGGACAGGAATAGAGTCGCAGCAAACAAGAACCAGGCCATCCAAACTCGGCCACGCCAAATTATAGGCGCCTTCTTGATAGCCTGGTCGCTCATGGCGCGTCGGGTAATTTCGATCCCTGCAGGATATGCTGTCGCTAAGCTACACGCAGAGAACAGGTTTTGCCTATGGCACACATGCATAATTAGAATACTGCAAGTCTTGCAGATATGCTGCCTACTTCTACGCCTTGTTTGTTTTCAAAAAAAAAAAAAGCAAATAAACAAGTAATTTTTTATTGAAATTCTTAGCTACAGCAAGCTTATATGCATGTAATGGCCTTTAAACTAATAAACACACTAGCTAATCATTTATTTTTTTTTATATTGACATTGCAGTACATGACTGCACCGTCCAGTCATGTCGCTAACGTACTTAAACGTATTAGAGAACTTCGAATTGATTTCATAAGTTTGCGCATAACTTCCAAATCTAGTACTGACATCAAACTAGATGAAGCTCTGGTGTTGAGATCAGCTACAACGTCAGCAGCAATTAATCTGTTCAACTGTACCATAGCTGATCTCCTATGGGAAAAGACGAAAGATGCGACCTACGAGGGAAAAATGCGAACCCCTTACGATCGTTATATTGTAAAATGAAAATTATCTGCTGTACTACATTAATCAGGCTCAAATCGAATAGACGGAACGAGCATCACCCGTTAGAAGAAAATGCCCAGTGAGCTGCTAAACTTTCTTGTGTCCAATGAGCTGAAATAGTTCACGCTGTTCAGATAGTGTTTTTTTCTACAATATTGCTAATATTACCATTATTGTTTGATCTTTGTCTCGACTTTGGCTGCCCTTAGTTGGTGCCTAGCTATATGGTGGGTGAATTGAGTATACATTTGCAAAGGCGGAATCAGCTTTAAAACAGGCATAATCGCCATCTTTGATATTAAAGTTTGTGTTCGATTATAAATAGTTACGAAGCTCGTTTTTTTTTGTATCTCACTGTGAAGTTCAGCTAGAGCTTTCAAACCTTACAAACCGAGTCGAACAAAAACTAATTGTTTACGCCATAATAATTGTTTATTTGTCCGTGCATAAATACAATAGTAATTACATTTGTTAGGAAGGAAATATACGACAGATCGTTGGAGAATGGTTGAGATTTCAATGCAAACAAAGAGTTTATCTTGAGTACCTGTTCTTTCTGGTTTCTCAAACTCTACAGCTCTAATTATCTAGATGAAAAGCACTCTTGTTTGTATGCTGATAGTTGCATTTGTGTAAATACGTACATAATCACTAGTAAGTAGATTTATAAATTAGTGAATTAGATCAGTGTTATGGCTTAGGTGTTTATGTAGTTTTACCATTTGAGGCTGTTAGCTTTAAAAGACCTTATAGGTTAATGGGTAGCTCTGTGTAAGCCACAGAGAAGTTCAGCGCCCGACTAGCTCTTTGGGATTAAACGGAGTGGTAGTGATACCATATGCGGTCGAGCTGGGACCACTCCTCGCTTTGGAGGTACGAGGATCCCAATTTTTTTCTTTAGCAAGCAACAGCTGCTGCAAATTCGTCGCCAGCTTGTTTGGACTCCACCCACAGCGCAACTTCTCTGCAGTCAGCCCCCTAGAAGTATCAAGGTTCTACTTGAACCGCTAACGTAATCGTCGGTAGATACAAATAACTCGTATTTTTGTGTAGAAGGGTCTTTTACAAGAACCGAAAATATAGACTTTTAATAATATTACTAGGGTAGGACTTGGGAATATCCGTTGTCCTATCTATATACGTTGACCTATAGTACGTTGCCTAACGCTTCGAGCTGAACACCAATGGACGAATAAATATCCCAAACCGGTAGAACGAGGAGAAATGATTATCAAATACGATAGCTTTGATTTAAGTTTATTGACCGTATTGTATGAGAATATGTAGCATGATGCCAATCACACTATTTATATCTTACAACTGCCAAACTCAATATATCATATATAATATATAGAATTTGGCAAATAGAAACTTACTGTCTAAGTGCAAAATTGAGTAAACTTCGTGAATGATTAACGAGCACATACATTCCGAATATTTTGCTTCTGGAGAAAAGACCCAAAATAGTAATCATTTACGCCCAGTGTTCTGATGTTTGTCGAAGAAGTGCCTTACCTAAGGCTAGAAAAGCTACTTTGAAGAAGTTGTTTTTCTAAATAATTACCTTAAAGCATCAACTTCAACCAATAGTGTAGCATGCCCGACTGTCAATTGTTCTCTGTCATAAAATGTTTAAACAACAAGTACCGTTTATGTTATGTATATGAATCTTCCTTCAATATTCACATGATAGTGGACGGGGAGCTTTTCATTGTGTATTAATTATCGTTTGCTTAGTAACTTCCCAAATTGAAATTTTGGCGACATCTTTTTTCCTTTAACTTATCGAACTTGCTTGTAAAATTGTTGGCGATTGATCAGATTGATGGCAAGTCATCGTTTTCGTCTACCGCATCCCTCTAATATCCCTCATATGCTTTGTGGCGTTAAAGTATGATCATCTCTACTTCAACTGTCTCAGCACGCGACTGATGATAATCAACACTCGTCATCTGAAGTCAAGCGACTAGTAAAATCTGCTTACGTACCAAGCCTGAGTACTTCGCAGAAGCCACTCTAACTTTAAGACGCCATTGTTCAATCGCCTGCAAACTGTAGCTGGCAGTGGGGCATGTAACTGTGAACTTCGCTGGTACGTTCTAGCTCGCCGATTCGATGGCGAGCTAGCTCAGTTGTCTCACGCTGCGGCGAGGAAGGGCGTTGTTACGATGAAAGAAGCTCCGATTGCAAACGTATTTGCCTAGCAGTTGCCACCGCTACGGCACCTTTTTGGCAATACCATGTTTGGTTCTATCCTAAGATATTGGATGTATACCGATATTCGTCCATCGGTGTCTTCCGTTGAAGGAGCGAAAATATAAAAAGAAGGTTCAAATACTTGACTCTTGATACGAGAAAATGAAATTAACTACCGCTTCCAATAAAGAGAAAGATGAAGCTGCTGCTTTTGCTCCGTATCGTGTGCACAGTTCTGCATTAATACATAAAAGCTGCACCAGAAGAGCAAACGGTTTTTTTATCGATTCGCCTACATAAACATGATAGAGATACCCACTTATTTTGATGTTCGATCACGGAAGTACCACTGACTATTTTGATTTTTGTCTACGATTCCTTAAAGAATTTCTTTATACTTAGTTGAAAATAAAGCTGTAATTGTATTGTAATCAATATAATAGAACAACAATACAGTCAAAGTCTAGACATTGCGATCTGTGTCTTTTCAATTTTAATTCCCCCTATCTCTAAGGTTAAAAGTGGGTTTCTTATTAAATTCTAACTGAACAAATCAACCAATCGTCCAGTATAATCAAATAATTGAAACACCTGTGGCGTTGCTGACACGCTTGAAATACCTAATGGCCCATCTGAAATCTACGCGATGTTGTATAGCCCTCTGAAGATAAATCGGTGTAATAGAAATTCACGGAGGCCGATCCCTATGGAAGCAGATACGCATAAACTTTTGAACAATAGTGTTCAACCTAAGATGGCTAGACATAATTCTCCGCTTTCAATAAATCTTTGTACTGCTATCGAGGTATGCATACAAGGCGTATTTTCAGATGCTTCGGTTACCAAAACTCTCAAGGATGGCAGGACGTCAGAAGTATCTGTCAGTCCTTTTAAGTTAATCTTTCATCCAATTATAGTGCACCAAAACATGGCTAGCCTGTCACAATATACTGTATTATACAGTAATGTCAGATTAAATAGACAAACCCTTTTTTCGACGAGGGGAAACGTCACTTGGCAACTTTTCACTGTGACAGCATGGAGTGATGCTTTCTCGCAACGCGCTTTATTTATGTATAGGTGTACGGGCCAGCACACTCAAATACGTTTCAGATAAATCCGACAGCTGTAGATTTGTGAGCCGATCGACAACGAGGGATGACCCTGGTACGTATAACAATGAATGATGAGGGTATGATTTCCAACACAGAACTCTTGAAGATGTCGTAAGCATTAAGCTGAAATTGGCTGAAAAGGTTAAGGCTGTTCTAAAAATAACATATTTGTAAAAAAAAACACTTTCTTGAAAAAATGTTGTTTTGTAAACTGCGTTATATCGCTTACGTCAAGTGTTATTCCTATTTTCAATGGCTTTCCAAAATTTGTCGTCGATTGTCTGTGCATCTTATAGGGAGATAGCAGGGAAATAAACTAAAGGCTATTTAAGTGCTGCAGCAAATCTAAAAATCTGATAGTTGGCTTTTGCATGGCATAAACGCCAGTGTTATTCCTTAATTGAAGCCGTAACCTTTGAGAAACTTTCTACCGCCAGCTATCTGTCAGTATATATTCAAATCAAGGAGAAGTGTTGCCCAGAGGATTTGCTTTACCCGGCAGGTAATCTCTGTCAAAAGCGGTTCGTATTGTATCGACGACAAGGCAATGGCCCCCCATCAGAGGGACGCTCAGCCATTGTTTCTCATCTTCTACTTCGTCATCTTTTTTTGACTCAGCACTTCTAGTACTCGTTGAAGTTTTGAGAGTTCCGCTAGATCTCGCGACACTTGCTGCCGCCTGTCTGGTGGTGCAGTAACGACCCGCTCTTGACCCGCTTGAGGCGTAAGAGGTGCGGTCGTTTGGGTTCCGGGTGCATTCTTCTCTGCCTGAGGCGTAATTGAACCTTGAATAAGCTGGGTCGAGCCCAAGTTAGCTGTAGCGACCCGAAGGCTGATTGAGCGTTGTTACGTCGCTACGAGGTAAGCAGCAATGTAGGAATACATTTGCACCAGCTGTACTGCCTCGGGGCAGAATGGTCCTCCATATAGAAAAGCAGGAGGAAAGTAAATCACATTGTGGATGTATTTGCGGTGATTTGCTTCCAAAACGACGAAGAAGAGGTCTAGAACGAAAAGATGTACTAGCTTCCGGAAGTAATATCTGGCACTTGAACTTCATAGTTGAAGGGCTTTTTTTGCCAGTGCGGATGAGGGGGAAGGGGTCAGTCTCAACTATATACGGCTTTTATTTTCTTCGAACAAATCAAAGGAGATAATGCTGAACACGCCATTGGCGGACTGTAAACAGAGAACAATCGCCTTTCTAAGTTCCTTTAATTGATACAAATACAACTTTTGCGTTTTGCGTTTGAAACATCACTAAATGATGATATCCTTTAGATGAGATTAGTAAGAAATACGAATGCTCGCTTACGGTCCTGTTGAAATCAAGCGTGTGGGAAACACGCAGGATGCGATCTTTCCAATGATGTAAGTTTAAATTTACTTCCTACAGAAGAGCCTACTTTAAACCGCGCTTATATAGATGCCGAAAAAGCGGTCGATGAAAGCCAGTCTGGAACAATTCTAGGGCCTAGATATAACCCTTTTTGCTTTTTGATGTTTCGAAAGGTTGCCGGTAGCTCGTGCTTTCTGATTAGCGTGGAACTGTTTCATGGGGAACTTCCATAATTGTTGACCTCAAAAGAATATATTAATTTTTACGAAGCGCGAGCTAGATACTACAAGCGGCCTATATATTGCCGATAACCTCGTTTTTAACACCATGTGCTCTTGATAAACACAAAGCACGACGTTCTGCGCAGATCTGCGAAAATTAAAAAGGAACACGTAGCGGTAAATGTTCTCAATCAGAGTGAATTTAACAATACTTGTTATTTAAGAAATAATACCGTCTCCGAGAGAAAACCTTAGTAAATTTCAGTGCGCCTTAGAAAAAAATATGCTGACAAATGCAAAACGCGTTACTAAGTGCATAGTAAAATGGGATTTCATTGGCGTTGACGCCCCGCTTCTAATAGATCGGCTAATAAAAGCACTCGAATGGTTCGTCCTGTAAAATAACAATCAATACGAATTGCGAGCCATAAGTATTCGGAATCCTTTTTTAAGCAATTCCGGACAAAAACGGTCAAGTATAATTTAACATATTTAATTAGATGGATACGGGCCCGGGCCATTGACAGAGGAAGCTTCACACAAACAATGTTTGTCCATGGCATTGACAATGGTGGCTATCTTCAAAACCCGTAAGTAAGTCTACACATCATTACGTCAACTTGTTCCCTGCTGCGGTTGAACGAAGGAAACATGTTTATATAGTAGGTGATAGTCCACCTAATCTAAAACCTGTAAGCCGAACATAACTACATCGGAACCATTATTAAGTTGACTGCTTAACTAATAGGAATCACATCCATATATCATTTGGATGATTTGATCACAATACCTAATTTTACATGTTCATGCATACCCATATTGTTACAATTTTTTATATTACCCGCCGTTGTGCAGTCTTGTCTACGAAGATCCTTCGCGGGTCTTGTTACTCTACGAAACCTTGCCAGCATCTTACTTCAGAGGGTATTAGCCCCGCTACACCTCTGTGGCGGTGGTACCACGTGACTCGACGACCACGAATCTCGTCCGTAACTAACTAAGTAATACTAATTTCTATTACATTATTAATCATAGTTTGCGACAACCGCAGGCAGACTGACAGACGTTAATAAGACGCGGAAACTAAGTAACAGGTTCAGATCGTCGTTTTAACTACATACTAAAACGTAGGCGTATTTAAATGATTGAACTGAGATTTGCCCCTTCTGGTTTCCACTCAATAAATAGAAGTAAACCTACGCTCTTACAGGGTTCCCCGTTCATTTGGAGAATTTTCCACTGTGCTAATATAAGTAGTGTATATATATATATGGGGTGGAAATCCCGTGACGATTGGATAGCCATCGTTAGATCAATTCGTTGAAAAATACGTTCGGTTTTTTAGTACTCGCTGTATCTACTGCTATTTAAACGTGTGTAAAATGAAGACGTTCGTATTGTCAAATGACTAGTTTCAAAAAATGTCAAAATGTTTTACCGTCTATCTAGCATGTATTGTGTTGCAGATTTTAAGAAGCCTTAATAAGTTTGACGACAGTTCAGCGCAAGCGACTGTTAGAGTTCACCGGAAAATATGATTTTCCTCTTCTTCGCTTCTCCTAACGTGGCGAAAGGGAACGGAATAGAAAAGGCTAGCCGTAAATTAACGTTTTCTTTGTTTGCATCTATTACAATGGTTGGTAAGTTTCCACAAGGCCGAGAACAACGGACGG
This sequence comes from Varroa jacobsoni, assembly GCF_002532875.2. Taxonomy (NCBI): domain Eukaryota; kingdom Metazoa; phylum Arthropoda; class Arachnida; order Mesostigmata; family Varroidae; genus Varroa; species Varroa jacobsoni. The sequence continues at coordinate 650,374 of NW_019214330.1, forward strand.
GAAAAATTGGCAATTGAAGTCAAAACTTCGTTTCGCCGCTTGTATCTGTCCTCCGCTATCTCTTTCTGGGCGTCTGTCTTCGGGTAGATGGGTGAGTGGTGCCTTTGAATGATATACCGTGATTGTCGCGAACGGCCACTGCTATCATTTCCATCGTCGTTCTTGCTGCTATTGTTGTAGTCAAACGAATAATAGCTTTCGGAAAATCGTTTTCGCTATAGCCAGAGTGCAGTCGCTTGTGGAACGGTCTCGCTTAAACAGGACACTCTCGAATGTTGTGTTATCGCAGTCGACCGCCAGTGAAAGGAAATGCTAGCTAAGTTCATCCTATTAGCGAATGTTTGGGAGCACTTTCGTTGTATATGTGTGCGGACAGACGGCCTCGTTCGTCCGATGGAGCTCGTCGGTTAAAAAACGGCAAAAGAGAAAGAGAGAGGTAGGCGGAGAGCGTGGGGGCATTAGGTCTTTGAACTACGTACGACGCTAGGTAATAGAAGCATAGTTGAGACTACCTACACAATGGTCGCTAACCCAGGTGGCCCGCCATTTTCTCTATCCACACGTGGCCTACATAAGGCTGAATGAACAGGATAGAGTAATATACATTCAGGCGCCTTGGTGCAGCTCGCTTTCTCACGCGCTTCTCTCTATGTGTATTTGAATGCTGTTGGCGTGGGCGTCAGTGTGTCTGTCCTTATCCTCGACGATTCATGTTGCTCCCCACTTATCGTCGATATTGTTTACTACTGTCTCAAGACGTAATTTTTCGACTGCTCGGGTCGGCCTGCGCGATATTATTATCATGTACAAGTATTTCTTCAGTTTTATCGGTTGTTGATGTGAGCTGAGAGAGAATCAATGGACAAAATATGATGAACGGGGGGCTGAGAACGTCGGTAAGAAATGAGGGTGAAAGATGGGTAAATTATTATGACCCTTTCCGTTTTGGCTGCAGTCTCTGCAGCTGCCCAAAACACGGGAGATGCTGTTTGAGTTCAGTATTGGCGTGCTGTGTTTTACCAACTGTTTTCGAATGCTTGGGTACGCCGAGAATCCTCTTTTTCTATTTTTTGCCCTTGCTAGATTTCCGCAGCCGGTTCAGTTCCTATTGCCTGGCGAGCTGGTAAATTTAACTCCGTGCAGTTGACTGCATTTACAGTTCGGCACCACCGCGTCAAACGTACGTCATCAGCACGACTTGTGCATTATGTCGTCTCCCATCCCGGTCGCTCTATGCAAGGACACGATATAAATATATAACACAGCGTTGGTTTCAGCAAGTTGTGATATCGACATCGCGCGGAGGAGCAGCTATCGGCAAAGCAAATTAAAAAAAAATATATTCTTTTGACTTGATCATAAAAAAGCTCTAATAAACAATCCGCTTACGTAAAGATGAAAGGCTATTAATTCTATCAATGTAAAGGATAACAAAATGTCTGAAATACGAGGAGGATTTTCAGGCTGAAAAAACACTAGAAAAATTCACATATGTTATAATTGATTTTATAGAAAATTTGTAGAAAATTAGCAAATAAGCTTTGTGTAACATAGTGTGTATATAGAAGTTAGCTAGATGTTATACATAGAGGGCGTTTTTCTGCAATCTTCAATTCTATTATTTTTTAATAGTCTCCTTCGTGTGTAAATTTTACCTTTTTCTCAGCTTTTAAACATATCAACATGCGTAGGCATCTCTTATAAGGGTTTTCTATGTAGGCTAGGTTGACAGTTAAAATGAAAAAGCAAACTGAGCAATTGCTGTAAACCTGGTAAACGCCAGCAGTCAGTCCCATTTGGCCTAGGATTATTGGCGCCAAAACCAAAAAACCAGCTGACGGAAGGAAAGACCATTTTCGGTTGCCCGCCTTAGATCTGGGCTAACGTACCAGACGCGACATAATAGAAGAAGGTCATTGCCCTAGTTGGATCATTTGACCCAACTAGGGTAGTGGAAATATAGGTAAAAGGGCAGCGTAGTCTAGGGAAAGCCCGGTAATAAATGAGGAAAGTTAGCGGCAGATAAGAACTTCATAAGGCGTACGGAGGATAGAGTAGTGCTTAAGAAGGAATTCGTTAAACGCTGGGCCACGAACATAAGCACAGGCGAAGAAACTAAAAAATTAAAAGTGCGGACACATTGTCAGTGTATTCCGGACTAACTACTAGAACTCAGCTTATCACTAATGGTCTCAAAAGATGCTCAACGAGTTCGAGGCTTATTCTTAGACATGTTTTTAATCCAAAGAATGAAATGACTGATTTTATTTAATTTATATATGAAATACTAAAGTTAGAGCAGGATTCTGTTTTTTCCTTCAAACAGTGTGTTGACAATTGTTGATAATTAGCGTGTGTTGACAGCACCGAATCCTATTTTGACGCTTATATAGTGAAAAAGGTCAAAAACAGAGTAAGTACATTTGTATGTGTATAGCCTGTATTAGCAGCAAGTAGTTATAAGCCAATGGCTAAATCGGTGTAAAAATTGACCAATAAGAATAACTAGAAATTCTAAATAAGAAAAAAAAAAGAGATTATTCTGTTGGCATTTGCCAATGAAGCGGTCCCACTTTCGTGGCTTTTCCGGGCAAGGTTAGCCGTATCATAAGAATGAGCAGCTTCCAGGCCGACGGCTGCAGCGCTTGTCGGTGCACGTACGATGTGCCGTTCAGCCAGTGAGTTCCACAGTAGACAAAACCACGTTCGGTGTGATGCCTGTCGTGCTTTTACTGGATGACGCCCTCGTTACCTCTTCTGCTTCTGTTATATGCATAATGACAGCGTGGCAGTTTTTGTACACTTAACATCAAAACCAAGTGGCTCGGTTCGCCGGTGTCGCGTTTGCGGAGGGCGAGCGAATAGAGGGGCATAGTGGTATCTACCCTGGGTAGAGGGCAGTTGGTCCGCAAGTACTAGTGGAACGTTATAGATATCTTAGACGATGAACGAATTGCCCTATTACTGTGAACGAGGTACATAGCCTATAGTATGCATACTTGAAGGCAAACTCAAGCTTGCTCAGTGTCTTATGCCTGGCGTGAATGGCAGAGCGGTAGAAGCTTCAACGGTGCGTATTTGTTCCGATAATCAACATAACATCCACCTATGCTGTTTTTACGCGTAGCCCGTATGTCTAACACTAGCCCAACTTGTACGTAATGCATGACATTATGTCCACCATTGGCCTTTACTCTAATATAACGATGCGATAAAAAGGGAGCTCTCTGCCGCCCCAATGGTTAGGACAAGGAAAGACAGAAGACAATCACTTTTATACCCTCCACTCCGTTCCGTTCACGCGAGTGGCGTCTACCTGGATATCTGTGTTGTGCCTCGCTCTGCCCGACCCTATCATTACTTAATGCATTAGGTTAGACACAGCAGTTTGACAGGGTTATGGGATAAAAGAGAAAGGTCATAGGTAACAGAAGTATTCTTCCTTAACAACATTTGAAACTATAAAAATGAACAAATACAAGAAGTTCTCTGGTGACAGGATCACCGGCAATTGATGAGGAGGACTGATAATTTAATTAAATTTAGTTTATTGCGGTTATATTAGATTATCAATTAAGTTTGTATAAACCTTTTATTATCTCACCTAATCGTGTACAAGCCTTGGAAGCTTTTTTATGTTATATGGCCTGTTTTAAAAGTCTAGTCTCATCATTGTGCCCGTTGAATTGTTTTTATCTCTAGTTCAGGATTGATAAAACCCAATTGCAACTTCTTAAAAAACAAACAATATATTTAAGATTAAAAGCTAAAATAGCTATGTAAGATAAAAAGAAAGTTAGATAGACAATAAATAAAAAGAAATTAAATGAATAGGAAAAACTATATAAAATAATAGTATAATATATAAAACCACATTTAGCTCTCGCTAATTATCCAATATCGTAGTAAATAGACAATTTAAGAATGCGCCTCCTTTTAGCTGGTGTATGTTATACCTTATATGGTTGGACTCTTTATAAAATCTATATAATATGAGATCATGGAAATACGAAAATTTATAAGGCGCTAATCTCTTTAATATACTGACATCTTTCACAGATTGCAATTAAAGTTACAATTAAGATCACCGCTTACCCCATCCACTGAAACCCAAAAGTTGCTTTAAGCAGAATTTTCTTTTGGAGTTGCAAGAATAGAGAGTCGGCATTTCTTTTATTTCATTGCCGTTAGAAAGAAATCTTGGTTACCTTTGCTGTCAATTGAAACGGCCTTGAAGAGATCGCTCGTGACCTTGGCATAAAGCGTTTGGTGTCGACCGACCGACCGACTTTGACTGGTATTTGCTATCCCACGGGGTGCCGTGGGAAGTAAGCCAACGACAGGATTATCGAACGATTACCTGTTTTCCCCAATAGATCGATTACTTTCCAATCGATTGTCTGAGCGTTCAGCGGTATCGTTTAGTTTATACACTTGTCAAAGCAATACATGACTCACTATTGGCACAAGCAAGGAGTTGTAACAACGGCGTTTGCGTGTGGTGACGTAACGTTGCTAATCGCAGCTTTATAGGTAGCATAACCGTATTTAACCGTATCAAAATTTGGATAGAATCGTAGCGCTGCACAGAATGACGTAGACCGTACGAATCATAGGAATATGTAGGTCAGCCATTTTCTGATGATGTATTTTTTCACCGAAAATTTTTCTATTAATCTAGTTGGCGACAGTAGCATATAGTAGAAACGTGATTTAAAACAGAAACTCTCATAACATGCATATTCCAGGGCTTTGCTTCAAGTGTTCACGCAGAACAAGATATGTGTTTAGGCCATATTTGTTCGATACCTTAACGCCTTTGTGCCTTAGGGTTTGTACTACCAGCGTTAGGTTGAATTTATTTGTCTTGCGACGTTTATATTTAAATCATCATTGTGATATCACACACAAAATAATTAATTAAAACGTCGCACAGAAGCTATATCTTCCTCCGATCCGTAATCGACTCAAGCTTTTCGCTCACCCCCCGTATCTAATATTCAATATAATCATGATCGTATTTCCATAGCCAGTTGTTACCAGTGTTTGTGTTATTGCAGTTAACCTTTCCTGCACATGCCTAAAGACGAGAGATGCATATAAACACCAATTATCCTAGGTTGTGTCTATCCTTCTGATTAGATATAGACATGTATAAACACGCTAACAGAGGAACGGGTTTACTTCATCCTTCATTAGCGAGATCGACTGTCGCTGATCGTCGGTTACTGCCCATCCTTAGTACTTTCAGCTCGTCCTGGATCAAACGTGGTATTGTTAAACGTCATCTGATCGAGTTAGTACGGTCGGCCTGTTAGAAAGGTCGTCATCAGATTCTCAATGTTGACAATCTATGGCCGGTCGCGACACGCAACTTAGGTGAATGCCAGCCACATTGTACCGGTTGGTATACATGCTAAATAAACAGCGCAAATGACTGAGTAGAGGTTCTGAAAGTCTGGCTCCTCAGTCTCAAATGTTATGTTGGTCGCCTTGTGCACATACGACGAATCCCAAATAGATTGCGGTTATCCGAAGTCGTATCTGTGCTGCGTTAGGCAAGGCACAATGTTACGTGTAGAGTCGTCTTTCGTTCGGGACATCCTCATCGGACGTAAGTACGTTTCAGCGGGAAAAAAAGGAAAGCTTCGTTTTGCTTATCGATCATAACGCAGCTATTCGATATCGGTCGTTGATCATATAGGTAATCGATGAGGACTACATGACCCAGGTTACTGACGCGCAGAAATATAACTTTTATTAGAAGTTTTTATTGTGATGATAAGTATACGGAACATGAACTTACATATGTGCATTATTTGATTTAGTTTTGATCTAATTTGAAAGATCTCAATAGCTGTAAATTTATGACGTACATATATATAACAAGAGAATAAGGCCATAGGCAACAAAGTTAAGTACTCATTTATTAATTAAAGGATCATAATAAAAGAGCATTTTTATTACCTGTGCGATTGATGTGCTATGTAATAGTCAATTGATAAAGTTAATTAAAACCCTTCGATTTTTATAGTTCGATTATAGATGTTAGTTCTCTAACGTGTGCTATTCGATGTTGCTTAAAAAATCACAATGGTGCACATTAACGAAAAGCTGTTCCGCGTCTTACAAGTGCCCATTGAACCGCATAGTTCCGCTCGAAATAATTTTTCTGATGAGACCCCGGTGCCCACTATAATATTAGAGCTTAGGAAGTACATGATTTTTCCATAGTTGTCCATATAGGTTCAGCATCTGAAAACTGCATCGTAGAGCAAAGGACTGGTACGCTGCTCAGCCTCATATAGTTTTTAAAACAGAATGTAGCGGCGTACAGGCATAGATGTAGGCTCCTGACGGTTTACCTTTCATATATTAGCCGGTTGGCGAACTTTAAAACTGGATAATTTTTTAACTGCGCGGCGCTACCGGACGAAATATGTTGATAAATACTCCAGCTTTCTTTCAACCCATCAATAAAAACCTTTCGAGATAGCTCAGGAGGAATCAGTTCAGGAGGAAAAACACCTCGTGGTCTCCAAAATTAACATGCAGTGGTCAAATTTGTGTCCTTCAAGGGTCTAACGCTGCGAAAATTTATGGAATACTAGTGTAAATATTAGGGAAAGACGCCTTAAGCGAAAGCACAATATATGTGCAAACGCTTCCGAAAGGGATAATAGAGTGTTCAGGACCAGCGAAGGAGTGGCAAGTATGCATTGGCTCATTAAAGGAAATTTTTTATGAAAGTAGAGCTAAAAGGTTGCAGGCTTTGTCGGCCAAAACGGGCATTTCATACGTAACATGCTACAGAAGTATAACCTAAGTATAGATTATTCGGAAACTGAGTCCCTGTGAGCTGTCCTTTCCACACGTACTATACATTGTAAAATTAGATAATAACAGCTTTGTTACGCGCCATATATACTTCACATACGTAAAGCTATAGATATATCAGCGAGTAATGGAAAGGCGTATTGTTATAAGATTATATGTGGCACATCACATAAAATAGAGCAGATATAATCTCAGCTAATTAATCATTAAAACTTTAAGATTATTTTTTTCCGATTAACTGGTCTATATTTTGGGAAACACAGTACAAAGTTCGAGGAGGAGGACGCTTCTCGGTTCAACTTCCGAAAGCCAAGTGAATGCTACCTCTCACTAACAAAGTCTTAAATACATAAAGAAACAACATTATTAGGTAATGATAGTATTGCTAATAGAGACAGATAATAGCGCTTAAAGGCTAGGAAAGTGTCACATCAATAAAACAATTCATTGACTTTTACGTTTTCCTTAAGAGGACACCTTCCTGTATATTGTTCAACCAATTTCGTATTATTAAGCGATAGATAATCCGAACTCCTTGTTTCCTCTCCAGTGCCACACAAAACACACGTTTTTCGTTATATACATTTATGGCAGCAGTAGTATATAACAATTTCTCTGCCTTTTGTATTAGTTTTCCCTGATATTAATCTACGTAGAATGCCCAACACGACATACATGTACCATGTATGCGAGGTAGCTTTAATGAGTATTAGGCTTCTCTTGCTTTTATTTCGTTCGCATATATGTACACACATATCGCATTTTCCCCCATTCAGCTGGGGTCGCGCAAATAAGTCGAAGATTCTGTGCGGTAAAGACACTTTACCCTTTCGCTGATTCTCTGATCTTGCTCTTCTTACGTCAGCGTTCCAGTGCTTGAAGACTGGATGAAGGCGGCAACGTTTCAGGGACCACCGCTTTGGCCTATTAAGCACGATCCCAATGTTACCGTCGCAACGGCGACCATTCACTGGCGGAGCTGCTGGTTCAGTCCGTTTCTCTACTAGACGATCCCATTTGCATCATTATCAGCCAACCAAGCGTTGCTTTAGGTTGTTCATGCCAGTATCCCTCCGTCTTTGTCTTAGTTCAGCGGAATCCTTGCCCACATCAGGACCGCTACTTGCCTTTTCCATGCTATGATCTGGTGACGTTTTGGTTGAATTTCCTCTTCAAGAAAATCATTACATGCTTCTGGATCCGTAAACGACTGTTCGCGCAAGCGCTCGTTACCTCCCATTTGACTAAATATTATCTCCAGCAGATCACACCTCTCAGAAGATCTCTTGGCCCGTTTTGGCAGAGTTTCCTCAGCGCTATCGTCTATTGCACAATAGGAGTCATTATTCGATTGATCTAGCTACGAAAGAGGCAACTGAAAGTCTAAAGCCGGGGAAATTTGTCCTTTCTCAGAGGCACACGTGAGAACGGATACTCGCCTAGTCCCATGACTAAGAAAGAGGAAGAGAAGGAGGAGAAAATAAGTTAAAAAAAAGTTAGTGACTAACTTAACCGGTCTATTTACATAGAACACTAAATTGTGCTTGGCCTTGATGAAAACTTGCCATGAAGCGAGAAAGTAACTTCACTTGGAAACTTCTTGCCGCATGAGGTCCAGTTGCAGATAAAATTAGGGGCGCTGAAGCACGGGCTTTACATAGTAATTAGTAATATCCAGCAATAACCTTGAATAGCTGCTATTTATTATACTGAATGGATTTATTAGACTCTTGTATTCATTAACGTATATGATTGCAGGAAACATCTATTAGTTAGGCTACCCATACGCGATTGAATTTTTCGCGTAGATATGTTGGCCTTCACAGAAATTAATTTTTATTTGATGTTTAAAATGCTTTGTTGTAGGGGACGGCCTACTTCGTCGAGGCCTTACTACGCTATTCGGCAATTTCCTCATAGATGCATGTATGGACGTATACTGAATGTCAAATTATATCTAATTAATTAGACAATTAATATTGTATCTCTTCCAATTTTCACTGTGATAATTCTGTCACTCGTACTAAAAATATTAATCGAGTCTGGATTAGTTTCCTTAATAAAATGTAACTATTCATATTATAGAAGAGTTTCATCTAAATATATGCTATAAGCTTTGTCTTCGACAAATAATTAAGCGGACCGGTACTCTTGATTGATATCCTTTTTTCTAAGATGTGTTTTATCTCAGCGCTGGTTTGGCCATAGCACACTGGAAAAAACTCGTAAAATTAACCATGGTATCAAACATACCCCGTTTCATCACTTCCCCATCGTCCAAGTCGGCTGCCCAGTTACTTCCTCATCCAAACTTGTATTCTAAATAACATACACAGATTTAACAACCAACCAAATATAACTTTTGAAGTTTTTAGCTCCAAGCCGTAAATTTAAGCTGTAGGTGGTTTACCCGCCGTTGTGTGTTTATAGAAGAATATTCACTAAATGTTTCGCTACAAGCCTCCTTTAGATCGATAAAAGCCATATAATTCTAGGTCTAGTCGAAGGTAAACTAGTGGTCACTGTGAGACTCCTTAGAATAAGAGGACCAGTTTTTAAGCGTGCGAATTTCTATAGTTTAATATAAGCCCTATTTTTGTTGATGAAAAAACGCGGAGAATTTCTAAAGCAGGTAACTACAGACCGCCTACGTCGCATACATCGTAAGTAACCGTGTTGTCTTCGGGAGCGTCTTATCATAATTCCTTCAGCTGCCCGGCCACTCATGTTTGTTGATCTCATAACCATAGTAATGCGTCTATTCGCAAAGAGAAGTAATCTCCTTATGAAATAAAGAAAAAAAACCTGCCGTACATCTGTACAGGTATCAGCTGTACAATGGAAAGCTTTTCTTCGTAAATAATATTGTAATTTATGTAATATAAAAATGCTGCAACCATAGTAGTTATAGGGGATTGCGCTTGTGACTTAAGCAGTTCGAGATTGTCCTTCAAATAGAAAAATGTTAAAAACACCGAATGAAGATACAGAAACAATGTTGATGTTTACGTTTATTAAAGCAATTAACCTAATACAGCCAATTTTATAAATTCTAGGAGTAACATATTGTTTGTTCTCTATATAACTGATATTTTCGTATATCTTTCCCGAATTACATCACTCACTCACGATGACAATTGATAAGGCCACAGTCATTGAGTTGCGTATTGACGCTAAAGGCAGATTTTTATTTCTTCATAGTTTCTTTGTTTTTGCATCTAGTCTCCGAGCCAGTCAAGCAAGTAAAACCCTTCTTTATTTAGATAAATCCTAAAAGCAAAATCGTTAAACCCTGAAACAAATTAACAAGTCTACCAGACGTCACTACGATAACCATAGAGGACAAACGTGTTTTTTACCTTACTGATCTTGTAACATCGTCTCCTAGTAAAGCGCATCATTGTGTTGTATGCAGAAAGACGCGTTCCAGTAATGCGTCCAGTTTCGCTTATATTATGTTTTCATGTACACGACAATGCTGACGATGAGCGGTCGTTAGGCTTGCGCGAAGGCTCCTGTCAAACATTGATTGATCAGGACAAATCGTCTAAGATGTCCTGACCTCCCTCATCCAGTATAGACGACTCGCAGGGCCACCTTATATCTTTTCATAATGCACCTCCCTTTATGGATAACGGTTTGGCACCTGCAGTGTTTTGCGTCAACGCCGTTGTCGAATTGTGGTCGTACGATCGCCATGAGGTAACCGATATTGCTTAGTTGTATTAGTCTGTCGGCTAATCTCTAACCCATTACAATTACTGTCATTAGATAGAGGCGCAATAATACCAGATTTGCTTGATCTTCATTTTCTTTGATGCTAACATATATGATCTACTTCTATGCATGCATTTCATGGAACTATAGTTCGGCTCAGTGTTCTCGTTTTCGCGCCGCCTGTAGGCCACGTTTAAAGCTACGCGAAGATGCATTGTGATACGCACAAGTGTGGACGCAGGTGAGTTCAAACACCGATAATCATCTCGGGAAAACTTGCAGCTAGCTGCGATTAAAAATACATAAGATCCGTACACCTAAATCTAGACGCCTATGCCTTAGTCCACACGACCTTTTTGTAGGCTTATCTGCGTGTAGAGTAACCGAACAGCCAGCCAACCACTGTGGAAACGGTTGGCAAGGAGCTTTCAATATAAAAAAAAAAAATATGAAATGTGCTCTGTATCGGTCCGCCTAGTTGTCTCTCCATCTCCCTTCTAGTCCCCCGTTCCAGTCCCGATCTTGTCGATTACTGGATACGACTAACAAAAAATAAGATTCTGCAGATTTAAACAACAATAATGACATAGTGCACCAGTCGCTCATAATCACTCGAATTGCGATATACTAGATCTCTTTTGCTGCGATTGCAATCTACCCGGCCATAGATAAGCATATGTATGAAAACTAGTTCATTTTTAGGCAGAGATGGATCTATTCTGTTGCGAGTTGAGAATATTCGCTGCTTGTATGAATTCAAGCACGAGCTTTTTTTTTAAGAACGACATTATTCTGTAGTTTGAAAACGACTGAGAAGGCACAGGAGAAGAAAAAAATCTAGATCATGATTTTAGGATCTTCTCCGCCGCCGTTCTATTTGAATGACGGAGGTAAATTAAGGCCGAGGGAAATGAAGGAAGACATCCAGGCTTCAGACCCTGTCCGATATATGTAAAAGAGTGCAGGAGCGATCTAGGTTACCTTGTGTCCCGATAAAGCTGATGGACTTCGACGTCGCAGGCAAGACCCGCGGGCGCTGATAAGTGCGTGAGTGCAAAAGAAGTATGAAATAGAGCCACGGCCACTTCGGAAAGTTAGGTGGATAGTTAGGGAACGTTGCCAATCAAAATTTGAAAGTTACATCGATTTCTGTCAACGTATTGTTTTAAAGTAACACAAGCAGATCGGTGCTAGAATTATCATATTTTTCAATGTAGCAACGAGTTAATTTTTACCGGGAAATAAACAGTTAATTAAGGTAGTGTTATTGTTTACGATAGACACTGTTAGCTTCGCTTTGTCAAAAGTATCTGAATAGAGGGCTCGTTGGTGCCGTGCATGAAAGAAACTCGGAAACCTGTCCTGCCCGAGTTTTTCCGAAGCTGATACGACGCTGTAACAACGAAGAACTATGCCAGACGTACATGGACCCATAGAGCCGACACCGGTAGACAAGGGAAAAAGTAAACGAGCTGGTCACCATTCATCGCCAGCCAAAACTGAGAAAATTATATAATTTTTGTTTGACCAACCTAGCCTGAGTAACGATCAAACTAATCGATTGTGAAGTACGTGCGGAACCAGACTAAAGGATCGTTAGAACCGTAAATCCTTGCCTGAGAACAGTTCAGACAGGTATTGTACTATTGTAAAGAAGCATATCAATCATCATACAAACATCAAGACCTATGTACCCTAAAAATGGCTGTGAGCTGGCAGGGTATTCAGGTCCCTAACGAATAGGCTTGTCGCTGTATTGCTAGCCCTTATTACTACCAACGTCTCTGTGTTTTCCTTCCAGAGATTTACTTGTGACACCCATATTTCGTCTTGAGCATCCGCTCATAGAGTTAGTTACAGTATTAATATTGCAGATGGGCCCGGTATATAGGTGAAATGTGTAGACGTTGACCATTTTCTTGAGTGACTTTTGCCTGTTAACGCCTCGAGTTCCATAGTTCAGTCTATATCTGATAGTAAAACGCATGCATTTGAAAGAACAAGATTCAAGCTTATAGTATATAAAGGGGCAAAGAGTATTATTAAAAAGTGCTTAAAGAAGAAATTTCAAAGTGAATAGCGTACAGCCATTATAGACAAGGATTTGGATAGCAGCACGCAACGATCTGCAACGACGTTTCTGTAACTTGTTTCTCGTCTACAAGTCGAACGAGATATATATTTTTAATGCACCAGTATCAAGGGTTATACATTGCATCTATTTTATATTCGTGCTCTCTAAGTACGACGGGAATACGAAAATACTAAAAGGATGAGTAGGCTAATGTTACAGTTATATAATGCTATTTTCTCTTACTTCAGATGGCATGTGGCACGGCAACAATAGGTAATGGTGGTCAGACGCCCCGCCATTAAAATTGGAGGCTGGAGACCCGCAGGCGTATAGCCACCAGCTCTCCCTGTAGATCCGTGGTGCAATTCGGTGCTTTTCACGTTTAGTTCAACTGACTCGTTTCGCAGTTTTCTTTGTGCCTCACACTTTTTTAAGCTCACTCCTCTATGCGCACCGTTGGGAGCCTTAACTGACGGCGAAGTCGATAACGGCCGCTGAAGTCGGCAATTGTAGGACCAGTTCGGAAGAAGCTGACAAGGCAACACGTCCCATTAGCCCAATCAGCTTTGACCAGGTTTTTCCAACTGACAGTGCTTCCCATATGTCCTTCTACCCCACCGCTACTTCCATATAGAAGTCGAGCTCTTGCTAACAAACAGCATGATCATTCTGTACGATATATGTGTGTCTGCACAAGCTTAATCTGAAGACAGCTTTGCTTCCATTTCAATAAAGGAAGTCGATTTTTGTTCCCATCTACTGTTATCTAGCGGATCTTTCCTTCTCCCATCATTCAAAAACAAATTCAGTTTACCTTTAGCATTGCCGGAATCCTTTTTCTTCGCCTACTTTACCAGCAAGAGCAGAAATGTCAACAGCGGCAGCATGGGCAGCTACCACAAGCCTTATCCGGGCGCTGCAGCAACCATCTATCTCATACCTTTTGTTAGGGACTTCTTCCTCAACATTTTTCACCGATGGGTTTTGGCCTCGCTGGCTGCCTAATCGGCGAATGGCTACCAGTGTGAAGGAAATAAGAACAAGGACTACCGCAACGTCAGGAGCAGCAAGAAAGCACACGGGCATTACGACTGTAAACAAAGCCTAGGGCGAAAAAAAATAATGACAAAGGGGCTCGCGCTGACAGCTACGTAAGGGTAGAAAAGAGATAATTTGTGGTCTGTGTGCACTAAAGAGCAGGTCGGGGGCATGAGGCGAGTACAGGAAAATCAAACAGAGGAAGGAGGTTGTGCCGCAATATTTGTGTCATATTTTCAGTGTACGAACATCAACAGAACAGCCAAATCATATGGGGACATGGCACGAAAAACGGAGCAAAAAATACGAGATACAGTTAAATTTAGTAGGGCCAGAAGCGAGAGGGGTATTAGTGGTAGCAGTAGAAAGCAGGGAACATCGCGTCTCTAACAGCGAGGCTAGAAATAGTGCAATGTCGATAAGAGGTAAAAGCACTACATTGAAGTTAATTATTCACAGGCATTGATTGGGATAGTTTTTGAAGGTCGGTTTGCTAACAATCAGCCAGTAATACCAGACGAAGCGGGTATTTGACGCAGGTATAATGGTTCGTTTAGCGACGTCTTCGCTGAAATTCGTTATATTTTATTGCACGACCGTCCACGACGACGTTAACACTGCACAGTCACAGAAATCAACAACTTTAACAACTGACAAATGTCAATTTTCTAATGAAATTAAGGGCGACGGTTTGCACTACGATCGATACGTACCTCATATGATATTATTAAGTTGACTCTTATACATCAACATAGGCTCAGGCGGATACCTATTACAAAGTGAAAATTTGTTCAGATATTATTCTATTATTCAGCATATGCGGGTTCAAACCGCGCCTCTTGATTTTTTTCATGGCAGCTGCATGTATCACATGCATACGTTATATATATATATATATATGCTGGACCACCCGGTAGTTTAAAAGTCCTTATTTCGCATCTGCTAAAGTGGTAATAAATAAGAGTTAAAAAAACTGTCAAGGGACTTCAGCCAGCTTGTATATATGCATATTTACTGCAATAATTATATGATCTAAGTTATTTTTGTATCGGCACCACGCCAATTATTTTACGGGTGGACGTAAACCTTCCTGACATCTAGTAATAGAAACCTTCATCACAAGCCTCAACGAGAAGACGGATAGTTTTTGACAACAGAAATAAGGTGCCGAAGTATCAAATACCAGCGAACAACTAAATATCTCTGTTATTACAAACCCACCACGCATGTTCTGCTACCTAGGTCAATCCCGCCTACCCCCTCCCTCCCCGGACCCCCAGCAACGATGACCCAGCCAACGCTCATCAAACCCTTCCTTGAAATAGCAGCACTAATTTAATTTTAATCTGAATTCATTATCGGTATAGGAACACTCAGCTTCACGAATACTAGTAACCAGTTTCGAGAAACGTCACGTTCAGGCGCTTACTCCCTTACCTCTTTGCCAGCTTTCAAATTACTATCAGCATTCGCCGATTCTAAAATTAACCAAAACAATTCGACGGTTAAACCAATGGTATGAATAACGTACGTAGAGCATTGTGTTGAAATCTTTTTTCTATTCGACAACAAAATTGCAGCAGGCCTCTCGAGTCATCGATTTTTGACTCCGCTCGTCTCGAATACCTACTGTTCCCAGGCCCGGGAAACTCCTTGGCCACGACGAGTTTTCTTCTCCATGCGTAATTATCCGCGCTCTCTCCATTAGATCATCCTATCCGGAACTATTCGTCGCTGGTTGCACCGTCACCGTATAATCTTTTCCTCACGCATTTTTTAAAGATCAAAAATTCAATAGACCCTTATAATAGGAGACCTTTAGTATATCAGTGAGAAGGTCAAAGCACTCAAGTCATCGATATTTAAGAGGGAGTCGGCTCTTTATTGGCTTGAAACGATTAGTCTAGTTAGTCTTTGAAGTAAGAACAGTGAGAAGGAGTAAAATCAAAAAGATGAACTAAACCAATTTGTATGCATCGTTTAAAGAAATCTCCAGTCGTCATTAGAGCTGGAAACAGGTGTAGCGGCCGTCGCTGCAGCTGCGCCCACTCCTATTGCGACAACATTATAGGATGTTGTAGCTCGAGTGGGTAGTGTACGTGTACTCTAAGGTATTACGGCGCATAGGTTACTGAGCAACCGAAGTACAGGCGCGTTTATCACCATAGTGTTGAATCGATGCTAAAAGTGTCACTTTAACGAATTCCCTAACCCGAAATAGTAATTACCAACGTATGAAGGCACCGATGTGGACCTGGGTGTGTACTTTTGGAACGTGTATTTACTCTTCAACGATTGCCATCTAACCAGTTCATCTTGGCCTTTGATCTGGGACAGCAATGTAAGCCTTCAAATGTTCTCCAAAATGGTTTAAAATTGAATATGTCGAACTAACGTTCAACAGTTTGTAGGTTACGTATCCATGCAATGTCTACTTTCAGCTTCCTTTGCCTTATGAAACAGGGAGCCTAATAACCATATATAAGGTCAGCGTCCAGCTCCAATGTTTAGACACTCTACATTTATAATCCGTCGTGGCGCTAATGATCATTACAGGACATAAGTACCTACTCGTACTAAATACATCAATGAGCTTCTTATTCCCATCAGTCAATCGAGCGCTGTGATGAAATCTCTCCGGCCTGTAACCAATGGTGAATTTGCAACGATCAGGATTGCTAGTTCGTGGAGACATTCTCTCTGATGTCAGGAAAGGTATAAATTGACTTCATCTAGTTCAATATAATTGGCAGTTAATTACATGAGAACTGCCCTGGCTACATGCACAAGTAACCCTTCTCATCAGAGAAGTATGATTCTTTTTCGTTGACCGATTAGTTAGACGTACCGAGCGCCGCTCAACGAATACATTACAAACTATGTACTGATACCGTGTACTGAGCACGAAGTGTTCATCTGCACTAACTTCTCTCGTTCACCTCACCTTCGACGTGAACTCTCAAACCTGGCCCCCAGTCAACAAGGCGAATTACCTGAAACATTCTAAAAGTGCTAGAAGCCGTTCATTTTCCCCGAGCTTTTTAGTAGACAATTGCCCTAGACTTTCTCGTACGTTTGGATTATAGTTACGTGCGTAGGCCGTCATGCACTATCCTAAGTGGTCGGCAGAAGCATCATAAAGCCAGCTGACGATTTCGGCAGCCACTGAGCGACAACTCCCTAGACTAACGATGATAACAATTACCATTATAAAAATAGCAGCAACAACAACAGTAACAACGGCAGCAACAGCCCCAGCAACACAAACATAGTTTTAATCATTATACTAATACTTCAGTAGCTCATTTGCAAACGCGACACTATTGAGAGTGTGTGTCCTGGACGTGGATTGTATGTAGTACGTGTCAATATGCCTGCTTCAGATGAGCAAGTGAGGCGGCATCATTACGGATTCTGCCTCGCCTGATCAACAACTGCTATTTTTCCTGGGTTGCATCGGGTAGACATGCGAGTAACAAATCTGTCTGAGTCATTGCCGGATGGTAAGCAGGATGAAGATGGGGCCGTTCCCGAAGCGAGCGGAGGCCAGCAGTTTTGGGTTCGGTACCGAGGGACAGATGAGAAAAACTTGTCTGTCTTAGACTACGAATTCGTTTAACTGTTTGTCCGTAGGAGCGACAATCGCTCCACCGAAGTATAGTAGTAAGACAACAATAGATATCATAATAGGATGTAATGATGCCAGAACGTGATAAAAACTTCTAAGTATATGTGTATTCTCGTCATTGTCACCATGACTATGATTCTGTGCGTTTAGCGAGACACAAGACATAGCGTAGTAATGATTAAAATTGAATCTGTTACCTCATAGCCAGCTCTAATGAGGGATGAGATAAGGAGACGAGCATGCACGTTGAGGTGGGGCCAACAATTACTGCAATGGTAGCCCTTCTATTAAGGTTTCGAGAAGCCAGATATTTACTGACTGTGCTACTCAGGATAAAGAGAACTTCTTTCATCATGTCCTAGTACTTCGGCAGAAAGCAAGTGGGTAGGAATAGCAGATGACGTAAAAGGGATATAAGATCTTAGTGAAAAGCTATGCGAAACGCGCAATGCCTTCTTAGCTCAGTTGAAATATCAATATATTCGCAGCTGTTATAAAAAAAAAATGTAAATTATTGTGAGCAATCACCTAAACACTGCGCAAAACACGAACAATATACGTTTTCCGATTTAAAAACTCCAGCCTTGGCCAGCGCTTCACCCGCCGCACGTCATAATTCTCTGAGGCGATCGACTACCTAGTTTGGTTGTTATCATATGGAGAGAGATACGATACGTTACTGTTATAAGCGATGCGTCTCCATGCGTTTTTAGGATGGAAAAAAAGTTAACAGCACAGGCCACCGATTGCAAACCAACACCGTTGCCATTGAAAAAATGGGCCAAAAAGAGCCCAAAAATGCTCTTAGTTGGGTTTATATTATTCGAAAAAAGAATTCACGCCTTCCGGGCGAAGTATTCCTGCGAATGCGCGTGCTAATATTGTTCTCTCCATCAGGCGTATCCTCTGCGCAGTAACACGTACGACCATTCCGAGTATTATAGCGGGACGGTAGCCGTCTGTCTGGTGACCAGTTTGGGCCACTGGGTGCTGTGGGGCGCTTATACTGGCACAGTCAGTCCATGGCGCCGGCAGGCGTAATATAGTTACTCATTTCCGCTCTCAGCCGTGACTCTGCATAATATATTTGGCGTAGAGGCACGAGGGAATGGCGGATTTGGGTTTGGAGAAGGTTTGCGGGAGGACACAATTTGTGCCTGTTATGGTTTGTCCGAGGAGCGAAATGGAAGCTCGACGACAAGGTTGGCCGAATGCTGCGGCAATAATAGAAGACGAAGCACAGGGGCAAAAAGTGACGTCGAGTCAGTAACCGTTAATCCAGAAGCTGGAAACCCCTCGATGCTTCAGAAGTCGCCGGACTCAGCTAGCGGAGCAAGAACAACTCCAAAGAAGTTAAATGTAGTGCCATCACGTGTGCTCCGGTCTTTGTGTGAAAAGCTTGAAGGGGTAAAAATAGAGCTTACAATCTTAGCATATCTCGTGATTTCATGGTTAATCGCCTCTAACTACTCATTAATCTATGCCTGTTTATGGACGGATAAAATATCATTAATGCCGACCCAAGATTCACAATGATGCGAATAATAAAAGGAGGCGCATGTGAGTAATTGTTTTTATACGCTACAGAGGTACCGGTAGTATAAAGTCCTCGTCAAAAAAGTTGGCTAGGTTTTACTGAATTCGACCTTTCACTTAGGATTCATTGTCGTACGAAGACTGCTAATTTTTTTCTCATATTTCCTCTCGAACACAAGGAACGCCTTAATCGGGTATTCATGTAATCGAAAAAATAAGGTAAACAAATATAAGTTAAATCAAAGATCAAAATTTCAATACCAATATTGTTAATAAAGCGATTGCCCATCACACGTAATAACAAATTGCATATTTATAACTAATTAATTCTTTAAAAGCCTCATCTCGATAAAGTTAATAGTGAAAAATCTTGCAATCAAACGTCTCTGCATTTTCTGAGTACCTTTCCGCTAATTTATTGTGAGCCCTGTCGCTAAAAATCCGGAGGTATCTTTGTTATGTTTCGTTCGAATTTCCTAATAGGTGAAATATAAAAAAAGGTATCGAAAAGCTCAAGGTCCGCTTGGACTTATTAAAAACAAGTCAGATAGTGTAGGAGCTGCAGAATGAAAGTAACTGCGAATTTGTTAATAAAATCATTGTCTTTTAGTTACCTTTCGTGCCCTTTCTTCGGTACGTGCATCGAATGCCCTGCGGCTCTTTACGAACCTCAAATCTCGTCCGTTCGGCTTCAACGTAGAATTTTCTGCAGGTATCCATCCGAGCCGAATAATCGTCGCTTCTGTCTTTGTCCGATTTCAAATGACTGCTTTGAGCGAAAATTATTGTTTACTCTATACATCTATCAACTGACTGATTAGTTGATTACGATTTGGTTGTCCTGCAGTGTGTCCTTCACGAATCGTCACAGAGGCCGCACGTTCCAACTTGTTGGAACGACACAAGGGCATTCACGAATGACTGATAAAGCGATCGACCTTTTCCGCTACTCGTTCTTGGAGATAAAAGTGGGCAAGCTGTCAACGTTAAGCGATGTGCTTCTAATCGTTATTGGCAATACTTGTTAGAGATTTCCCTCTTGCTTTGCGTTTTAAACTATTCGATTCCCATACATGGGGGACCCTTCTGTTATGCACGGACCAATACGCTAATGCTCTAAACTGCAACGGATGCTTATTGGGATCGCTCTGTTTAAAAAGGCCTAAACAGGGGGGCCTGCGTTTCTGCTGGCGCCATGTGCAACCGACAACATCGAATTCATTGCCCCTGCTGACGGTCTGTATGTAGAGATAGCGCACGAGCTTCTGGTCGCGAATCTTGTGACATTTGGCTTACTCAAAGATTCTTCGTCCCAATTACATAAAACCTACTTTTGTATTAGTTGATCGCTCCTATGTTTGCATTGGCTTATTGATCCGGTTCCAGATTCATGTTCCCGACGTCGACTATTTGTTGCTGGGTGTTAGGCGAACGAATGCATCTCGTTAACTTTTGTGTTGGCTCTATACTGTCCTTCATTGCTAAAAGGTTTAAATACACTACGATAACACAAACTTTTTCTATAAGCTTTCCTTGCGTCTTGACGGTTGCAGGATGTAGATACGCTTCTGTTAGGTAGATGGAACGTATATGTCATATTATCGACTCAAAGGTACCTTTGTCGGTTTTTATCTAATTGAGTTTCAGTTAGAGGAATCGATAGTAGTAGAATGTATCGAAACAAACGTATTTAACTCTCGTAGTTTCTTACTCAGCTTTCATGACTGATTTAAGAAACGACAATTTATTTCATTATAGCTACTTTTTCCCCATTGTAGCCCCTTTAGTTAAAATGTTAGCCGACATTTTCATTGCCATTTTTGGCGGATACGGTGCCAATCTGTGGTTAGAAAAAAAGTGTGCACAATTTTAGGATGGGTAAAATGGAGGTATAAGTTAAATCAAATTTTGCCACTGCTGAAGGTAACTCTGTACGGCTAAATTTATTCCAAACCGTGGAATAATGTTATTTTGTGTATAGTGCGTCCATTAGTAAAGGTCAGGCATATATTACACCTTTCATTTTGTCATAAAGGGTTTGAACAGAAAATCATGCATGTTGCTGCCAAATGGACCGCTCAGCAGAAGTCTGCGAGGATTCAGTCTATAGGTACTGATCGAATAGTGTCGCTGTCTAAAGATCTATATTGGTGAAGGTCTCACGAAGCCCAGATCATTTTCACGTAGGCGTAGATATGCATATTTGTGGGAGGATCGTATAACAGTTTAGCTTGCCAGAAGTGACAACGTAGGTTGTTGCTTTTGACGGCAATAAGTAGACGAAGTTCGTATGCGCTTTCTTAACGTATAGTAGAACTCCAATCATGGAAAGAAATGGCCTACGACTTAGATACTCGGTCGACTGCAAAATCTGCCAAGTCTAGTTATAATTCAGGCACTTGAAACAAGTAGCGTTCATAGACGACTGACACGAACTTTTATATGTTTAGGTATTTTAGGGGTTTAGAAGATGATGCAATGCAGTCTGGTTTCTTTGTGCATCCTGGAATTATTAAGAAGATAGTGTCCAGCGGACACTTTCGATCCTACCAAGGATTAGAAATTTAATCTAAACCTTAGTAGCCAATCCTATTGTTTCAGTGACCAGTCTTATGAGCAGGTTCTCTCTTCTTCCTTTCCTAAAGCATCGGCTGAAGAAACAAAATCATCTGCCACACAATTGTCCACAGCCGTAAAACCGAAAATAAACTATAGTACATAAAGTGTGATTTGGATATTCGTTCACAGTTTTACAGAGACAAACGACTGGCTTTGTCAATATTTAAAGCAAGAAATTGCGCAGCTATCTGCCCAAAGTTACCAGAAAAATATACAAGTGCAGAACACAAATAGTCTTTCAGATGCGTCGCTCATCTCTGTATTTGCCTACAGGTACAAATGAAAAAAGTTACGGGCTATTCTAAAAGTATTTACTGCTTACGCTGTTCTTTGACTTTGGTATAGTGACTGGCATTAATTACTTGTATTGACTAGAAAAATCCGTTCTATTACGTATACGGCTGAAGAGAGCGAATTGTATTTCCAACAATATGGGCCTTATACGCACTATAATGGCAATGTAAGAACAGATCTTTCGAATGAGAACAGGCGGATTCGAGGCGATACCCCACAAAATACTCGCCCATTACTTAAACCAGTCTACGTAGGAAAACCAGTAACACTAGAAGACTTAAAAAAAACCGTAACTGAGCACGAATGCACACAAACAATAAACGTTTGTAAATTAATAACCCACTCTTTTTCAATATGATAGCTGGAAACGTTGTACATGCTAGGTAACTTCTTTTGTTAATAACACTTAAATAAGAACTAAAGTTAGAATAATTCAAAATGTTTATACATTCTTTAGAATACTAAGGATAATGGTTCCTTAGAAATATCCTAGCCGTATCAATAGCTGGCAACCAAAGTGCTGCAAATGGTCCGCACACGCGGTTGGACGTTTTTATCGGTTTAAGAATCAGAGCTGAATATTGCATGGGTTTTCCGCTTCTTCATAAATCGAAGCCCGAAGGGAAAAACCGCCGGGTTTGCGGTAGTCCGATATCGCCTATGTTAGCTATAGTTTGAATAATGTATCAAGACTTTTCCGCGTACGTATCCTATAAGTTAGATCACGTATGCGCACGTAACAAAGAATTCCAATTTGAAAACGTATGCACATAAAACATAAACGATAATCCGTTACTATCCGCGCAATCATTTGTCAAAGCAAGGGAAACGGTATCGACGCTGGGTCTAGAAGAGCCCGACTCAGAATTTTTTCTATGGCACATCCTTGATTGTTCTAAATAAATTACCCGATGAACAACAAATTTTCTTGAACTGACTGAAGTTTCCTCATACAATGCTAATATGAGAGCATATAATAGGGACTATTATGCCTATAATAATGGATCCGCTTAACGTAAGAATATCTAATGTATAATACGGAACGCTACATAGAGTTGATCATCCCGATAAACTCTGATACCAAATTGCAATTAATATACCTCAAGCTCCTACAATTGTTTTATTAGTAAGGCATCCTAATAACACGCAAGAGCAATGCTCACGTGTATCAGAAACGATACGTTCATACAATATTGGATAATTAATCGTGATGCTAATAACTACTTATTGTCCTACATGACAATACACGAAGTCCTACAAGACGGACAAGTTGACGCTACACGTTGTTGGTTTCAATGTAAATTGACAGCAAGCAGTCAGATACGATGGCAAATTGTTTCATGTTGCCACGTTCTATGGAATCGCATGAATCGTTATCTTACCTCACCTGATGCTTGCTCGTCACCAGCCAGAACGATCCTAAACGTCACACTGTGTACGTTTTGCTCGTGCCCAGTCTGTATCTGTTGAACGCCATATTTTGTCTGTCGCTCATGAATACGTGTGAGATACGCATATGGCTGCACGGGCTTGATTAGGTTATCCTCGCATTTATATATGCTCTTGCCACGCAAAAATGCTATTGCCAATCAACCTAACGCCGCTGTGACGGTTGACGTTAAACAAGTGTTCCCCGTGAAGGCTGTGGTATGCGGGTGTGACAAGTGAATGCTATAATTACTCTCTGAAAACCCCCCATAGGAAGTGTCTCGAGGTCTATACTAGGACCACTACACCACAAACGCGACGCTAGCCCGCGCTCGTGGGCCAACAGTTGCCCTTTGCTGGTTAGTCTAAGGTGTATTGCGAAGCCTATTTGCGAGCCAGTAGACGACGATAAAGCATAGGCGGTGAACTCGTTATGAATTGCGGGCTAGCCTTTGAACCGATGCTCGCTTTACTAATCGAATTTACCAGTCATCAAACATGCTGTGTCCTAGTAAGCTCCTTTGGTTTTTCCGGGCGTCCTGACCAGATCGGCGACCGGACGAAAACATTCGAATTTCACGACGAAACGTTATGTGTCTTTGCGTTACTTTATAGTAAAGCTACGCGGACTTTAAGTCACGTGAGGTTTTAGTATGTTAATAACATGAGCACAATACTGGCAATGCGCCGATAACAAATTCGAATATGGCTGAATGCTTGTTTCGATAGAATCGACTGTACCATTCTATATATATGTATCTATTTAGGCAGCTAAAAGTGGTAATGTTTTTAACTACAGATAGACATGTGTTGTTTGTGAGTATCAACACTGATCACGTTTGTTTTTGTGTATAAGGCTCAGTTCAGTAATGTAGGACTTGAAACTGCGGTGCAGCAAGACATCTTCTTTGCTAGCTACAATTTATGGGACAACAATATTTGTGCGCATTATTTGAAAAAGGCGTACCATTTAGTTAATCCATATGATGCAACACTATAGCGCAAAATTTGCCCCTTCGAGTGAAAACAAAGTGGCTCAGTCTGTATATGACTGTTGCATAAAATCCTGTACATTGTTACTTTATCGCATCATTACCTTCAGCTGTCTCACTTTTACGCACTATGTTGGATGCTCAATAGATTGACATCTTGCCAAACTTCGATTAACAATCCATTCTAGTTAAAGATAACCCTATTTGAAAACGACGCCGCGATACGTTTTGATTGTCTCTTGTCTCTCGTAGTTCGTTTACAGCACCCATCTTCAAGAGTAATATGATTGTGTCGGTTTCTGGGTACAATGGACAGCAACTCAATGATGTTAATGAGATATTTAGACGTGGCCCGCAATATACTCAGCTTACATAAATATCTACCGTACCCTACTGGTGTAACCTGAAAGTGGTCCCACAAATGACACGTACCCTCCTGTTTCGAAGTTTCGTTCATCATTCTGGAAAGTTCTGCCTAACTTACTGATGCCAATTTGGCGTTTCAAAGGCGGAACATGTTGCGACTGTGCTAATAGAGGCTCACGTATATCGGGTGCGTCGCCCGACTCTTTTCTATCTGTTGGCTATTGTCCTATTCGCCGCACGTATTGAACACGCCAATATACGATATAGATGAGGCGTCGGATGCTGTGGAGTAGCTGTTAAGCCATTTTCGCCGGTCCGGTTAAATACTACTCCCTCCATAGCGTCAATATCTCTCGATCTGGCCACCAGTCGTTGGGTGATACACTGGGTGTCATAGGTTCTCCGGTCTTGTGCTGAAATAAAGGCTCTGAACAGCCGCGAACAGAAACCGTCCGTGTGAAGGGACGTGAACTTGTAAAGACTTCTGCTTGGTTAGATGCAATTGTACGTCAGCCGCGATCAGCCGGTCGAAGGAACTTGAGAAGTTTAAGTTGGGCAGAGACCACCACTACCACGGATGAAAGTAATGGAAAGTCATCCACATAAATAGGGCAAAGAGTAAGCGCTCAGTTTATCCCAATTCAACTAGACCGCATATATATATATATATATATAGCTAAAGGAGACGAAAAGATTATTTTAAACAATAACTTCAGTTAATACCCGGCATGAGACAACATCAACAAAGCGTTAGCATTCATATGTAAGTAATGATTTTTGCCCAGATATTCCCAACTGGGAAAACATAATGTTCGCTGCTGGAGTGGCCGCTAGAAGTAAAGCTAAATTATCTCATAACTTTTCTCTCATTTTGCTTTTTTCTACGCAGTCTAACCCGTTCAACTTACGACCATAGTTAATATTATCTATAGGTAACGATTATCAGCTAGGCGAATATGCAGATCGAGTGCTTTGAGTAGTCCTAATTGATTAAGCATTCGGCAACCTACTGTGTTTCTATTTCCTGTTCTCCTATGTCAAATGTTCATAGTAACTGCAATATCCGTTATCTCATACGAAACCCAATTCAGTCATAGAAAGATCTGTCCGTGTCTTGCTCCATTCTATTAACAATTGCGCCCATCTTAACGGTTGCGTTCCTTGAATGTTCAATTCACGGCACAATCGAAGGTGGGTTTTACTCTGCGTGGTGCAACATTGCACCAGATTTGAATGTGATACATAATGAATAGAGTATTAGAGAAAGGAACATTACAGCAGCAGCTGCCGTAGCATCCGAAACGAAGTTTTCACTTACATTGTCGCAAGTTCTTTTTTGCCTGAATACCATTCTCCCCAAGGCGATTCAGCTCTCTGCTGACGCCTATGCAGAGGAACGACTAGCTCCTACTACGGAAGATGGGCGGAAGGGGTTAGCTCCATCCTTTGTTTCTACTTCCAACGTAATGTAATGTGTCTGTTCTGCGGATATTCCAATGCTTGTTCCGCAAATAGTCCTAGAAACAACTAGGATCAGATCCAGCTTCTAGCGGAAGCGGTGGCGGCATGAGCAGCCAATCTGTAGCAATGCTCCGACTGGCTCACGGTGTTTGGAGAGATTTGGGGTGCGGGAATGACTGGCCCGTACCTGCAGAACACGTGGGTCGTTAGCAGGGGGTTCACATCAAAGGGGTAAGAAGGATGACCATTTTGCGCCGGGCGACACCAAATTAGCTTCTGTCCTGGCTTCTGCCTGCAGATAAATGCTCTAACATGGCCTGGGTTCTCTCTGCAAACTGCAAAGGATCATTGCTAGAGGAAAACGATGCAAGTTAGGAGAAAAATTAGCTGAAAATGAAGGCGGCAAGGTACGCGCTTTTCTGACATCGCCATGGCAGAAAAGGTCGTGACAGAAATGATCATATTAAATTTTATTTCATGCACATCAAAAATTTTACAGATCCGATAATGGTTGCCGGCCGATTACTGTAATCGACTGTCTCTACGAAAGTACACAAACAAGGTATGTTTAAGGTAACAGTTCATGTATGTCTTATCAGTGGCAGCACAGAGTATCGAATTGGTTAAACTCAGTAATGGCAGTATCGGCAAGTGGACCGCGTTTGAATCTTGATACATGAGTTTTGTCGGACCTTTAGTAGCGGCTGAAAGCTCAGAAAGGTTTCCCACGTGATGAGCAGAGGTTTTGACTCGAGGTCGTATCAGTGTGTGAAACCGAGCTATCCTATGGACTGCGAAGACTACGTGAGCGAATTCACCGTGGTGAGCTGTACAAGCCCTCGGCACCGAAATTCTAAAGCGACGAAAGGGGCAGTAACTCCGTTCAATTGTTGACAAGTAGGCTTTGCCCATAGGATTGGACAGTGTTGAATAATTCCAATGACGGGCACCAGAAGTAATCTTTGCTCCAGTCATGAACAGGCCGATGAATAATATTTGAGGGATTATACGACCATTCGTAGATTGCTTGATCTCACGCGAGCTGCATGTAGCGAAAGTTGTATCTATGACTATAATATAATGAAGCTATGAGATTATTTTCGTAAGTATGTAAAATGTACTCTCATAAGTATAAAATATAGATGAGCTGTGTCTGGGCTATCAGTCTACCTAGGTGTCGTCTATGAGTGTATGATGAGTAGTCGAACACACGGAGAAATGAGTTCGTCCTTTAGCATGCTTACCTCCCGCCCCCGGCGAGAGACACATTTTTTCAATTTTTTGCAAACATTCTACGGCTTGAATTCTCCAATAAATATTACCTATACATTTCCCACAAAGTTATAGAAATAATGCACGCTAATTATATCTACCTAAATGTACACCATTTCGTAGCACACAGATGTCAACTCGATGTATATCCGGCATGTCCATGGCCCAACATGCTTAATTAATCGCAGACAAAACGCTCCAAGTAATGGTCAGCCTCTATGTAGGAATAAGGAAAGACTTCTTTAGTTAAGCGAACTAACGCAAGAGCTAAATAGATAATTCGGGCCGCTGAACAAACAACGGAGTGCCATTCAAGCGTATTGAGAATGTACGCTAGCGTATGCTCTCAGCGTGGAACTACACAGACCTAGGCATATAAAAGTAACGTGTCCTGAGGTATCCTTGAAAACTGGTAGTGCTCACTATAGTCTGAGATATAGTCGTAAAATTCGTACTAATTAAGCGATTCATTAGGCCGACCTATAGCTTAGCATGATAAGTTGGGACGATGAAAATGCTCCTGGTTGGATAGAGACACGCGGGCCTTACCGAATGAAAATTCACGGTAACTATTTAATTAGTTTGTTCATCGTTAAATCAAGGTTGTTTTAAAATTGTCAGCGGTTACAATGTATTAGATATACGAAAGAAATGCGTAGAAAAACATAGGCTACAAAAATTCCTCGACCACTGATTATAAACAGTCAAATGTTAATAGCAATTTTATTGATTTGATCTTTTCTGCCGAACTGATAATAACGCCCTGCAGTGTTACGGTTTTCGGCACAGAGGTCACGGGTCCACCCGTGCAGCTCGTGGCCTCTGTGACTGCCATTTTGTTGTCTACATTATCTAGGCTTATTTTCATTTTGCGTACACCTCACATGAACTTTTCTACACATAATTTGTCAAAATTAGATTGCAATGAGAAACGAATTTATCTATATGGAACATGATAAAGATGGACGAATAGACGTTAGCAGTTTTGCTCGGTCTGAGCTACAGTAACCTCTTAAACATGGCTCCGTTATACCTGTAGTTCGTCAGACCCGAGGTGGCATTTTGAAGATAGATATGACTCTGCCTCACTTATTTCATGGCCACTCATGCCGTGAACAGACGTACTTATTTTCTCGTTATTGTTTCATTAATTCCCACAATTTTCTCACCAGTAACAACTTTTAGCAGAGACATATTCCGCAAGCATACGTTAGCGATTATTTGATCAACTTATATTACATTCGATAGGCAGTGTTAACTTCTGATTTCTGCCTAAGAAGCAATTAACTTAGAGCTTACGCTCATCATATAGGTGCTCATTAGCGCTTTCTGAAAGTTTTGAATAACTAATAAAGCGTGAGCGACGTATCCCACCCTAAACTCTTGTTTCTTCTTGTCCGTATTACCTACACTATTTACCTATACTACTGGTTTATAGAAGTGCATAGCGTCCATTGTAATGGGCAAAAGAGCAAGATATAAGACTGCGGAGGCGATCGAAGGCCCATACACGCTTGCGCTGAAAAGCCCGTTCGAAGAGCTGTAGTGTCGTTTTTGCACTCTCTATATGAGACCTAGCCCCTTACGCCGCGCTGGCTCGCTATGTCTATGCTCTTTGTGTCGAACTTTAGAGATGAACTGGCTGCAGTAGTCGCTATCCTTCGCTGTTTCCCCAGCAGAACCCTTCACTTTTTTCCGACCCGCGTCACCGAAACGCCGTCTAATAGCGTCGAAGGCTAGCGGACGCGCTCCGCGTAGTCATGAAGCTTAGAGAAAGGGACAATCGAGAGAGAAAGAAAGGCTACAGCACAGGGAATAGAAGGACAACCGGAAAAAAAAAAAGAAAAACAATTTACATGGTTTTCACATTACGACGTTGATGACGACTACTACGACGATGAAAGCAGCAGTGAGGTAGCTAGTCTATATAGCAGAGTTCACGCACAGAGACGGATCTCAGTGAGAAAGTAACGACGACATTCAACATTGAGAAGCTCCCTGAGCAGGAGACAGTATCCTTCTGTCTTTTGAGAGAGGATTTTCATGGCAGGATTGAATTTGGTTGTTGGGCGCAAACTTTGTGAGGCACTGTTATTGCGTGACCAGTGCTTGAGCTGGGTCACTACAACGAATAAGTGTCAACAATAGAAGGCACGCTGCTTCCAATGCCTGCTGGTGCCTCTGATGATGTTAAAAGGCAGTTGAACTATCGCCGGACGACGCGTTCGTATCAACATACCTTGTTACAACGAGTTCTCGAGGCACGCGGCAGTCCGACCGGCGACGAACGGCGAGGAAAACGTATACTGCAGCTGTCGACAACAATGTTACTTTTGAGATAAAATGGCTTCATAATGATAGTCTTATAACAAAATATTCGGGTAACGTCATAGCATGAACGTGGCAAGTCGTGTGAGAGAGTACTACAATCATAGTTATAGACAGACGGGTACGAGTATTTTTTTCGTTATCGAAGAACAACTGCAAAGCGACTGCCACATTGCTTTCGGTAAGGATACCCTAGTTTGTTAGAACGGATGAATATGTGATTTATTTTAAATGTGCCTGGCGGCAGCCGGTTGATTAATAGGAAATGCTGAGAAAAGTGAGTGGTAAAAGCTGGTGAAAAGGAAAAATATCATACAATAGTGTAAGATTGATGCCTAATACTATGGAATAATACATATAAATGTTGGTGATGGCTTAGGAGTTTGTTGAAGCAGAAAACAACTGTACACGTGTTTCGGGCTTTTTAAAAACGTGCAATACTCTGCTCGCTCGTTTGGTTTAAGCCTTAAGTCAATCCGCCCAAGATAGCCAAGATGTACGTACACTGATAGCGTGTGAAATTTTCATCTTCGTTGTAAACGTGTTGCTATGAGGTCTTTTTGAACGGAATCGATATGTCGACCGAACACTTAATAGCCTTTTACCACGCTTTCTCATTTCAGTTCAATGAAGGCAATGCCCGCCTTAGCAACTGCTAGATTCATAATTTCAAATTCCAAGTGTACTTCATTACGCTATATATATATATATATATATATAGGACAACAATATAAATATAGATGTATATATAATTGCCACACGATAAATCACATTAGGATGGAGGAGGACAAGGGCGATCTCAATACTGAAAGTAATGAGGTCACAGTCGTCTTCTTAGTTGTCGTCGTCATTGCTGGACTTCCGTCCTGCTAACGGCACCATCACGGGCGCTTGTCCAGGGCTAATGCCATAGCGATTTCCGAATCCGTTGCTTTATATGACAACAACTGTAGTCTGATGTCAAATAAGAAAATAGTGTTATTACGTAACTACTCTAATAGAAGTCAGAAGCGAGGACCTAAAGGCAGCCTAAGATTAGTTCTGCTTAGCTGTTAACTGGCCACACAGCGGCGACCCGGAGAGACAAAATAACTGTATTACAAAAGCGGGCGCAACTGCGACGCGTCAATATCAACGCTTGGTCAGGAAAAGCAACAGTAGCGGCCGCAGCTTAGGGAGCATGCTCGTGGTCGACTCGCCTCCTACCATAATCACAATATTTAAGCATATACCCAGTGCTCAGTGGGTCCCGAAAATCCATTGTTTTCACCACTGTTTCACCGCTGCAACCCACTTGTAACTGTATACACGCAGCGGGGGTGCTCCGAATATATTACTTGTTGGATATACACATCTGAGGCCACGTACTCTCTTACTGTATCTGTCGAGCTGCCCTCAGACATATTACTCGTCTAGGCCTAAGGTCGAGTGCTCGAAGTGAAGTGCGGAACCTGATTCCCCAAATTTCTCACAATGCTTTCACTGCCGCGGTTTGTCGGTCTAGTTTCGCCAAAGAGAATATCGCAATGCCCTCGTTAGCTTCCTTCTCTCAGAGGTTTTGATTTCGAAGCGTATTGTAGCTTGCTTACTTATGACAGAGAGAGTGGGGGGGGGGGGGAGAAATAGCGTGGGGGAGGTCGACTAGGGGAATAGATTTCGGAGGCCTACGCTGAAGGTTATTAAGAATGACTTTGCGTTAGTGATAGGAAAGCCTAGGTATGTGTGACAGCTCTAGTGGTTGGCTGCTGTGTTTGGTGCCATGCTTGCCCTCGTATAATCTGCAGTGACCGATGGTAGCATAGCCAGCATACGGTTTTGCCATGATGACCCCCCAGTGCTAATGCTATACAACGTTGAGCCACACGAAATCGGCAGGAGGCTTAATAGCAGCGAGAAATGGCCCTATTTCGCTTTTTGCAACTCTTCCCACAAGCATTTGGTTATATATAATGTGAAATAAATGAGCCCGTTGAAAAAGTAGTAGTTAGTATATGGTGTGTCGTTCTATGAACAAACGAAAGGTTACCTGTTTTCTCCTCGTTGCCATAACATTCGCTAGATCAGACCTCTAAGTAAAAGCTATTTTGGACAACTGGAGAAAAGATATCGACTCCGATAACACGCATCTGATTTTACTAGCTACCGACTATTCAGAATGATGAGTAAGCATCGCACCTTGTCTCCTGTGCGACGCTTTGGTAGGAAGGGACGCTTAACCACAAGATATCCAAGTATTGCGAGCGCGTTACTTTACAAAAGTATCGATGTTAAGCATTGTCGTTGTTGTAGTATATATAACCGTATATAATTTCAATTATTTTAATGTTTCGTGCTATAAATAGTACGTACGCTTGCGTATATATGTATCGATTCGTATACATCTGGTTATCAGTAGGGTTCCACAAATTAACTGTGGTACGATACCACCATTGCAACGATATATAGTATCGACATAACTGTCGGTCTCCGCGAAAATGTGGCCATATAACTAACATCAATAGAAGTTAAGCATAATTATATATTACTAGAAATTGTTGTCGCTTTGTCGTGTATTCTGCAAAACTGTCGGTAGTTTTTTTCACTTTATTGAGACAATTTTGATAAATGAAAAATGCTTTGTCAGGACTATAAAAACGATATATAATGGAAACATGCCTTAAAAGTAGGTAAGCTACCATGACATGTATATTATTACTATGTGTAAAATTATTTCGTCGCGCCTCCAGAGAGCGCATGCGGCTCAAATGCACACTATCTTATACAAATATTACTAGGAATTAAATGGTTTCTTTATTAAGTATCTGCCACCTTTACATTGGACTATTCTGTAAAGAATAATGCTAGCAACTCGTACGTACCTATATTTGCATATATATAATGTATTTCTGCGGTTCCTTGTTTACTGTTGCCCACATGTACTGCCGGATAAACTGTAAAGGAAACAGTGCACATTCGCAGTTTGCCCTTATATCATTGTTCGTCACAGAACGTGCACAGACTGAGCGCCACGAAGGGGGCGCCTTTGCCTTCCCTTTTTTCTCTTTGATTCTTATTTTCTATCAGACATTTGCTCTTGTTGTCCTGCTTTTGTTTTATTTATCACGACCGAAGCCCCAACTGGGCGTGGCGAAAGAAGCATCCGAGAAAGCGCAGGCCAGCGAAGTCGGTGCTCTCTTTCGAAACAACCGAAGGCGATGGAGCATCGTCATCTGTAGACGGAACTGCGAGACAACGAATAGGACTCGAGCGAATCCAAGGTGCGAGTGCGATGTAGGAGGCGCCGGAACCGGGGGGTTAGTTGGGCGCACTTGCCCAGGCAACAAAGATCAAATAAAACGAATTCGGGGTAGCAATAGCAGCACCGCTGTCCCCAGCGGCTGCTTTCATTGTAGCGGCAGTTCTGTGACGGTTCCTTGCCCTTCTAGCGCGTCTGCCACCGTGAACCGATGAACTGCCGAAAGAAAAGGCTGATTACGCTGTCACAAGCTACTTTGCTGCTGAAAGAAGGCGTCCACCATAGCCGTCGGGGCAGAGTTGAGAAAAATGGCTCGCAGGACTTAGCCTAGCCTATATATATTGAGACTGCAAGGCATATGAAAGGCTTGTGGAAGTGTCGTCCACGGGGAAATGTGGCCGGTTAAGAAGCCGACAATAAGGAGAAAAAGGGACCACCAACAGCAGCAGTCAGTAGTAACTGTGGTCGTGGTGCTGAAAACAGTTGTGAATTGTGAAAATAACGAAGTTTGAAGACTCGCGGCAGAAGGAAGCAAAACGCAAAGGAAGGGGCGATACGACGAAAGAAACAACAGTGGCCGCTGTTCTGGCTCCGAAAGCTTCCGGCGGGATGAGGAACCTTTCGGAATGAGCTAGGTTCAGCCGCGGTAGCAGGCGCTTGTACGTGACTAGCACAACCGGCGACGCCCTTGCTTTGCACTGCAATCCTGCCAGACACTGGGAACCTAGTGAGGGGCTGTGCAGTAGCGGAACCCAAATGGATACGGAGCATAGAAAGGGACAATGTGTCGTTTGTGTTCTTTCGTTTGCTGTCGTTCGTTCAGCTTTCCTTTTGCCGCCCTCTACGGAGTTGTCTGTCACAAGGACAGCATCGAAGGACGGAAACCACGGGAACTTTGGTTGGACTTCAACCGGGAGGTATCATTGAAGCACGTGGAAACGTCGCTGTTACGAAGGAACACGAGAGAAATACAGGCCACGATTGTGAGGCTAAAAATTCGGGATAAACACCGACCAATTCAATGAAAGCCGATTGAGGGACAACTGGAATGTCGCAATGAGACACGAACGAAGGAACTACAATAAGCGCTGCGTGGCGTCAAAGGAGAAGAAGGATAGTGAATAAGAGTCACGGGGAGAGAAGGTACTGTGCGTGTGTGTGTGCAGAGCGTCGAGTAGCACATAATTTCTTACCGTTGCGTCTGTCGTTAGAAACTCTTGCAGACGAATTGGGCTGTGGCCCAATGAGAGCACGGGAAGAACGGTGGAGGTATTATGAAGACACGGGGGTGAGGTACTGACAGTCGGTGACACGCTCAATGGAAGAAGCTAACTAAAGAACCACAAGTAAAAATGTCAGTTGGGACAATGTTAGCTTATAAAGTGAACGAAAATAACTGTTTAATAGCTGAAAGGCGTCTCCATGACCTGATTCAGATAATTTAGGATGATGACAAAAAAAACCGAATCATGGAAAGTAAACAGGGTTTGTCATACAACTATAAGAAAGAACTTTAAATAGTGTATGGAATAAGTGTCCAATGAGGTGAAAAGGTTCATCACTACATTTGCAATGTATACTATGAAGTTCACATAATGGAAAACTAACGTATTCTTAAGCACGCGAACTAATGCGGACAAATCTGGTAACAAAGGCTGTGACGAATCTGCAGAATCATTTTCGCTGTATTTGCCGAGTTCTGTTAATCTACCTATTTGATCCAGTTAACCTTGACGTACAATCCGTTTGGTTAGAGGCCTAAGTGCGGCAATAGGACCTTATTATCAAAGCAATCCGGAGACAACTAATGACATTCTCGTGACTTTCATAACATGTTCATGTATCGCTTCAAAGGAATGATAAATCAGATCTTAATATCTAACACCTAATTTCACACCGATATCGATTGTGCTTACCTTTTTGCATACAATTCTATATGTGTCCCATGAACATACGTATTTAGCCATCAGTTAGCATTGTACAAGAGTCATGTACGCCCTGAGTGCACCGGGTTGGCCTGTTTATTTTTAGTCGTCGAAGACGACATAGCAAATCTGCTTGCATAACTGCTCTCATCCTGTCTAGGCCAACTTAGGCCTTATCAATTTCTCAGAATAAGATTAGACACTAACTGCATTCGTAACGATTTAGTATACCGTATAGGACGACCTTTTGTCTTCCGGGTAATGCGAAAGAAGTAAACCGCATCGTCAGAGATAGGAACTCACTCCTTTCCAGTGAACTATTTTATTTTGGAAATATTTCTTAAGAAAATTTGGTCGCAGTGATCTGTCTCTATTCCTTGCATCCGCATAATTACGCTACGTGTTACATATACTATGACGAGTTCAAGCATACTGCTAGTTGTTAATAATATGCGTGCCCGTAGCGTGTCAGACGAACGCACATTCGATGGAAGGGGTCATGTGTTGTCAATAAATCAAAAACAGACAGGCATGGAGCCCGAAAGAAATTCACGATGCCGCTAGCTCTGGCGTCCTGAATGTGGGTGAACTTTATTCATTGTTTTGTTATATCATTGCCGTCGACTCCAACAGATGAGTAGCTCTGACCGATAGTCCTCAGATCAAGAAGGAAGGAGGTGCAGTAATGTAGTAAGTCGGTAAATGGCGGAAGGGATCCCTGGAATGCCGGGGACTGATGTGAGCATTCGCACTTGTGCTCGGCCGGCTGCTCCTGGCTCTGCTCTTGCTATCAGTTGGTCGTTCATGGGGTACCTCCGAATAGATGATGGAATCGAGACTGTTTGAATTTGATGTAACTGCCTCCGCGAAGCTGCTACGCCAGCTGTTTCTACTACACCCACTCGACATTACGAGAAAAAGGTAGTGAGCAGGATTTGCGGGTGGGTACGTGAGGAGGTGGTTCACACATAACGAGGTGAAAGTAATATCAGAGATAAATCGAAAGCCAGATCGGGAACAATCTGCAATCGCAGAGCTTTTCGGTGTCATTGAACGATATGCTACGATCGAACATGAACAGCCTATTAGTAACGAAAAGACACCACTGAGCAGAAAAACAACAGACATACAGGAAGTACATTTGGGTATTGGTATAGACAGGTGCTCGTACAGGACTCGCACTGCCAATTGCGTTTGCTGTTAAATGGTTTGGCACAACATTTTGTTGTAATCAAATTGATTGAAACGGTTTGGGACTTGGGGTGATAGAACAAAAGAGAACAATCTGAACATGTGAGTTTCGGTCTGCGATGTATGTAAATTTTCAGAGTGAGGAAGCCAGCGACTGGGCTGATATCAAAGGTTAACATCGCACATCATAACAGATGACTAACGTAGGGATATATTCGTGCGGATCCGTGTCGCCTTTTAGGCCTTACTAGCATTTTTCCCCCAAAAGATCTCAGTGATTTGATTTTTGTAAGTACTTTAGTTAATATTGTAGTCAGTTTTCCGCTGTTTAAACTTAGTAGAGTTCATTTTTTCGAGAAATATCAAAATGCATTTTGAAAGAGGTACATCGGGTTCGCACTTCGAGCCCTACTGAAAATTTCATAATACGAAGGTCACAGTGGTAGCCTTTTTAAAGGGTACAAAAAAGCTTTCCGACAGAATATAATGCTACCACTAAATGTAAATTAAAAAGGCGAGATTTACTTCTGTATTCCGATTACTTGCGAAAATGTCGGCAGACGTCCCAGAGTCTGCTCGAAGAGAGTTGGATAATTAATTTTTAGTGAGTGGAAACTCCGCATTACAGCTGGAAATATTTAAGATGCGAATCCTGAGCACAATGCATTAGCTCTTAGCATCGCACTTACATACCTATGGTCAAATTATGAACACATCTTTTCTAGAAGCACTTTATTCTTGATGGAACCCTCGGCCTCGAATCCGGTTCACATAATGTACTTGGCAAAAGCTGGTACGTGACCATGGCGTTCGTTCTACAGCCTGTGCATTGAAATCCAGCATCGTTTTAGTGAGGAGACGGTAGCACCAGGGATTTCGCATGGAGAAATCCTACTTTGATAGCATATTCAGTTGCATATTTACAAAATAAGTTCATGCATGTCTGATTGCCGTTGGGTAGATTCAGAATATCTGAAGAGTTTTATTATTAACACCCTCGGTCGCATTGTATTACTAAACACCCTTTTGAATCATCTGATATTTGTTGATAACTAGGGTATACCATAATTTGCCACTACCATCCAAGTTTAATAAATACACATTTCGTCTCGATTTGTCATCCGCAACACACGCAAGCCAAAATGAGATATTAAGGTATCTTTCTATCTTCTGTGTCTGTCTATCTCCTTTTCTATGTAATCTTAAGCTTTATGTTAATGCCGTTAAAGCTGGCTCCCAAATAAAATAGACTCCCATAAGCATATATATATATATTCATAAAAAAAACTCTCGGGGTTTTTTTTTGGTTTACAACGTAAATTTGTAGAGGTAGCTAGATGAACCTCTGACTGCAGACTCTATAGATCAGTAGTTTAAATATACAGAAAATGCGTGATTCCCTCATATGATAGGCATAACTACTTCCGCGGCGGATGGCCATTTGAAGTTTGACAACGCTAGAGTGGGCTTTATTATAGATACGTTCTATTGTTGACAGTAGCAACTTCTTTTCGTATATTTGGAACTGCACATAAATAAAAAGTAGTCGAGCTTGCAAGTATTAAATCATGAGCATTCAGCCAGTATACCTGCCTGGTTAAGCAGTTATCAATGAACGTGGTACTACACATACACTATGTCGACATGTGATCGGACTATTATTTGAATCGAGCGCCACCGTTTGCTCAGTTACGCGGGAACCCTTGAAAATAAATATTTCCTAAGTCTTTTTATTGGTAAAGCCGCTCATTTCAGCGATCAAACACTGTATCCTATAATAAGGTCATAATGTGGGCCTACTGAATACACTGATTAATCCTAATTTGTAAAAAGCATATGGATCTACCTCAATTTGGCCTGCAACAATATGTCTGCTAGCGATCGTACACGAGGCGTGTATTGTATATTATATTAAATGGCAAACAGAGATCGATTCACATTAGCCACTTTCAGTTGCTGTCTCCTCGACTAAATTGAGGTTTACAGGCCAGAATGCCGAATGCCCAATTAGTTGTACTTGCTAATGTATTTGTTGGTAATCTTGCCTGTGAAAAGCTTCGTTTAACTTAGAATATTCGTCCGCGGCACGGAAATGATGCTGTTATACAAATAGATCTTGCTCCGAAAATTTGATTTATGGTGAAGCCTTCATATGGATATATCACTTACAGGCTTTGTCAAGCCTTAACTAGGATTGAGCGAAAATTCTAGTGGCTGTTTTAAATAGTGCTAAATAGTTCTAAAGTTGACTAAAGGTCACTCGATATAAGGTACCCAGCTTACACCGATCCCATCATTCACATCATCTTACTAAATTTGGTATGGCTGAAGGCTATTAATGTTTCCAATGTTTAGCGTATTCAGATTTAATATAACACATTCTTAAAGTTTTCATAAGATTATTTATTGCGTGATAGTTCTTTAGCTGCACGTATACCCCCGGATGTACAAACGATTTCATGTTTTTTCTTCAAATAGTTGAAATGATAATTCTTTGTAATAAACATGCATATATCAAACGTGGATCATCAAGCCACACAAAAACGTTGAAGACCATATTGCAGGCTCTGAACAACTTAAATGGGCCTGCAAGAGGCTAATACGACATAATATAGATAGCAATTTACTCCGAGACTATATCGGCGAAGATATATAGCCTCCCAATAGTTCAGACAAACGACTGACACCGCCAAATAGGTTTTGCTGATGGAGCCTACAATAGGACATACAAGCTTATTATCAAGAAGGAAGCTTTTTCGTAGGCCAATATTGCAGTGGTGTTACGGTAGCATCAGGCGAATACGTCTATCATGTTAACCGAATTTACTATCTGTAAAAGCTTGATCTTGACTAAATAAGAAGTAATGAGTTACTTCAGAATTTGCTTTTTGAGGCTGTTGTCCTTCAAAGCAACATCATCGAAACAATCCTACAAGTCATGATAAGTGCCGATTTCGTCACTACCTTTTGTTGAAGGCTGACAAACCTCTTGCGTCGATTCGCCTACTGACGAGATACCGATCAGATTCTGTGATTAATTTTAGTGACTAGCTCGAACCATAAATATATATATACATATATAATCGAAACTCTTAATGGCGTTGTTATTACGCTCATTATCATAATTCTCTTTAGCTAACTTTTAGCTTGGGAACTCTTTCGTAACTTTCCTTCATTTTTCAGATCTCTAAGATCTTTCGTTCTAGGTCGACGAAACACGACGAGCTAAACCTCTTGATTTTTGCTCTTTTTTAACTTTTTTTTTTTTTTCTAAAATTTCATTTCTGCCTCTTCATGTTAATGAGTTCTTTTGGAGTTTTGTTCATCACTTGAGCTCGCTTCGGTGCGTCTCTCTGAACTTTTTCTATTCGTTCTTCGACCTCGTTGTCGTCGCCGTCCTCTTCTTCGATTAGGGACAACAAAGCGTCGTTTGAACTCCTGCCAGGCGTGATTGCCATACAGCAGAACAGGTTGGGATATTATGAGGTAGACATTCTCCTTTGAATCAATATTTGATTTCAAACGTGCTTCTTCTAACACCTTTCCCAAGCGCGGATGCACGAGGGCAGCTTTCCTAGGAAGAGGGAGCGAATAGTTTGACCAATTTCAGTAGAAATGCCAGCAAGCCGGGTTACACCGCGAATGCCGACCGCCACCTCATGTCCTACATGATAGAGGAAACCACAGGAAGTCGGCACTGGTAAGCCGACACAGGTCGCCATTTGGCTAACTCGGCTGCATTGATCTGAGTAGGCTAAAGACAAAAAAATAGAACACAGTAAGCATGGTAAATGTGAGCAAAGGTACTGTGAAACAGTTGCGCTCTATAGGTTAATTACAATGTATACAGATAATACACGAACAGCCACAGTATCAATGTCTGTATACTAGTCAGACAAGTGGGCTTTGGCAGGTTAATTAGGGATTCGACTCGAGATCTTACGTATCAACTTGTTAAGTAAGGAAGGAGCGTTTTATGTCTAACGAAATTCACTGTTAAGTAATTGGCGCAGGGATGAGGAACCGATGAATAACTGCTTAAATAAAATAGCGGAAGCGTATGTTATTTATAGTAAACATATGTTATACACTGAGTATCCTGTATTATTTAGCTAGAGAATTGGGCTGTCTGGCCAAAGAATTGCATTCACTGAACTATCGATAGAGCCGGGTGTGATCTCGTACCTGTCTGAAGTGGCAGTCCATCCGTATATTTCTCTACACTGTATACACGGGACTAACCTTGAAAGCAAACATTTTTCTACTGTCGCTAACGTTACTCTGTTACCCGTTTTCGTTAACGCTCGAATCGGCCTTAAGCGCGAAAAGGTGCTGTGTTCCCTACTGGTGTCTATTTTTGCATCACTCTGTCCCATTGCTACCACTTTCCAGACTATCAAACTCTAACTGCTTGCCAAAGCCGAGTGTATTGGAACAATTTTTGCCCAGGCTAAGGGTAAGTTGTCGCTGTGCAGGCCTCAAACAGGTTGTTTCTGCTGGAAGCCAGAGCCGTGCCCTAGAACCCCTTTGGTGATGTCGCAAACTTTTAACAAGTATCATTCGATATTTGGCCCCAACCATATTTAAAGAATAGATAGAATCTATGATGTGGGTTTCTTTTTTTAAAAACGAACACACAGAGGTTGTTGTTATTTCAACTGCGAGATATATTTAGCTGCTTTTTTTTACACTCTTACTTTTATTACGTCAGTTTTAGCAAAATCGATAAAACAAACTAATATCTATACGTAACTCTGCCTAATACTTGATACTGTTTCGGAATAAAAAAAAAAAGCCTTTGTTCGACTACGGAAGTCAGCAATAGTTAATAAGTCTTTCCAAGCTAGAGTTGAAGAATTTCGTCCTTTACCCTGCTTCTGGAGTTCCCCAACAGCGTATTAGCTACAGCCTGTACGTTGCCTGAATTACCCGATAAGTTCAATCAGTTCTTTGTAACATACACGCATTATTCGAAATATAACCAATAACAAGTCGGTAAATTAAAAACGGTAAAAAAATAGTAGACGCGCAGCTTCTCTCAGCAGCAAGAAGCAAATACCGACAAATAATCAAACATATCAGGCTGAAAGATAACTCTAAATATGTAATTTAGCCTGTACATCGATTATGGAGTGCCAATGACTTATGACATAGTCATACCGTAGTACAATACGAGTACCATTATATGACCAAACCTTTTTTACTTCTCTTATTTCTCTCATTTCGTCTGTCCGCTTGCCCTTGTTTTTTTTTTTATGAAGCTGTATGCTGTTGTTCTTGTTGACGTTATAATTTTGTCAATGGAGCTGAGCGGCTTCGTTCGACGATTCAACGAAATGTCCTTTCGTGGTTTTACGTAGGAAAGATGAATTATTGGCCCAGCTACTAGAACAAAGTCTGTTTTGGCCTGTTTATTTTTCCGTATCCGCCAAAGGGAACGGTTACCCATACCAATATAGCCACCATCCGAAGGTGACATTAGGCTATGCCCTCAGTGAACGTGCATGTGGTGACGTTGTATTGCCGGCCCCTTAAATGGCCAGCCGCCGCAAATCAGAATTAAGTTATGGTAAAAAGGGCGACGAAGGCGGCGGTGTGCGGTCACAGGTTTTACATATTTTACCTATGTCTCAGTGCGTTAGTTGCATGACACAATAGCATTGAAATCCTATATATAATAGAATCAGATATGTCGATATTAACGCAATTCCATGTATTATTGATAAATACACATTTCTAATGTAGCACGGTCCTTTTACTCTACGGTCTGTTGCGGTGCTGTCCTTGCATCGCTAGGTGAATACCTACTTCGATGTCCAGGTTTCGAAAAGCGGTCTCTTCTAGGCCATTTCTTCGAAAGATTCATCCGACATGGAATATAAATTATTTTTGCGCTCATGAGGTTGTTGTCACAGTTAAACGAAAAACGCTGGAAGGCCATTGCGGCTTGGATTGCATTAGGCTTGCACGGGCCGCTACCTTCACAAGTTAATTCGTTGTCAACGCAATGAGCAGTAGTTAAAATCGACTAAGGTAAACGATCACTTCGTGAAGTTTTTTTGTAGTTGCGTCGAGCTTCGCACCTGGCGTAAGGCTCACAGACTGTAAAGGAACCTGGTAACTTTCATTCTTAGCAACGTCTCGGAATGTAAAGAGAAACGGAGCCAAGCGGAAATCGCGACGGGATACGAAATTCAAATTCAACGAAGAACACTTGCCATTGGTATCTACTATCCAGTTTCACGACGACAAAAACGGGCTTCCATATGTCCTTTTGAACAATTCCGTAGGGGAGCGCTGTTTACGTAAAAACAGAGGCACCATCATGGTTAACTCTTGCTTGCTTTTTTGTCGTTCTTGGAAGTGCATTACTTTACCCTGTGAAATGTAGTAAATAGAGTTCTATCATAAAAGAAAAACTTTCATTGGTCAATGTTCCTCGATAAAATTTTCCAGTTGTAAGAGTGGCGTGTATTTAAAATCAACGCGGTCACGAAACGATTACGTGTTAATAGGCATTTCCCACCTGAAAATCAATGCCTAAGAGTATACCGTAACTTTATGAAATTAGAAAGGCGAGCATACATTTTGTAATCAAAAATACCTCA
Source organism: Varroa jacobsoni (assembly GCF_002532875.2). Classification (NCBI taxonomy): domain Eukaryota; kingdom Metazoa; phylum Arthropoda; class Arachnida; order Mesostigmata; family Varroidae; genus Varroa; species Varroa jacobsoni. The sequence goes on from NW_019214330.1 coordinate 692,923, forward strand.
CAGCTATATCCAAGCTTTCTATTAGGTTGATCTTTTATTTTTCACTCTTCTTTTTATTTAATTTAAATTTTTAGTATATGTTTTTCTGTCAACGATAAAAATCATACAAAATTAAGTGGACGGGTATGCCTATTAACAAAAAAACATCTGTTATGCTACACGAAAGAGGCTGTGGCTAGCAAAACGTTTGTAGGTCAGAGCAAAGGCTTAGGGCAAATGAGGCCCAGGAAGATGAAGCGCCTCATTCGCTTCTTAGGAAGAGTATATTCTGAGGGTTTTTACCCTCGGCTCGTCTTTGACTCGTATCGCGGACCTTTCCAGATGAATGGGTTTAATAAACAGTTACCCTATCGTTGATTCGAATGTAGCCAAGTATTGTAGACGGGGGTGAAGGGGAGGCTCATCTTTCAGCCAATGAAGCGTTAAAAAACACAGGCCACGAGCCTTTACGGAAGGATACATCAAAGAGACTGGCCTGCCTGCCTGCTCGTCCACGTCTTTGCAGCGGGTTTGCCTAGCAAAACGTGCGGAAATGCAATCTTAGTATAGCCCAGAGGTTCTGTTCATGGTTTTTTTCTACAGGAAGTCTACAGAAAGCTGAATCAAACGTGCAATATGAACGTATTGAATTTTTTTTACCGTCATTAAGTAAAAAATGGCTATAATGAAAGAAAATGTGTCGCAAGTCACTCTTGAGATGTGCGTTCAGCGCACAGACATTCAGCCTGTTACATTGTATAGGTCATTAAATTGGTTTTCAAACGAAAAATGATGAGCTTCATAAGGCTTACGGTTTAGTGGCAGAGAAACGTATGCAACAGGGGCATACGATCCATCTTAGCAAATAAAGCGCAAACATTGCTGTTTAGCCATAGAGACGTCAAGAGGTAGTACAGAATCAGTTACATCAAGCACTGTTAGGAGAGAACTAGGCTCAACATAAGATGAAAACCTTACCTTACACCCAGGAAAAAAATAATTCATAATTGGAAATAAAATTCACAGTTGAAACGGCAGCAGCATCCCACACAATCATATTCTTTATTGACTGGCTGCCCGTTTGCTTTCGCTGTAGATATACTCAGGTAGATGTACGCCTATCTTAGCCTCTTTCCTCTCTATGTAGTAAAAAGTAGGCCTTTTTTTTCTCATAGGCAAGCTTGGTGTTTTATATGGGTAGATTACGAAGATCTTCGATGGCTTCGCAGCTATAATTCAGCTTTGTGTTCCCGGCTCTGTTTCGGTATTACGGAATTTTTTGCTCAGTTTACAAATCACAACTGTACCGTAAAGTGCGTGTGCAAAGCTGTGAGCTGCTATGGGGCTTTAGCCCATTGAATATAACAAGTACAATATATAGAAGCAAGAGTATAATATTTACAGTTTTTTCTCACCGAAACACAAAAGGATGAGATATGAGAAAGGCATATAGCCTGGTCTAAGTACCGCATACAAAGAGTTTTTGTTATAAATAGCCAAGTACGCATTTATATGCTAAAACCGGCACCGACGTAACACTATTCATTGTACAAAAAAACTGCATTATATGAAAGGCATTGTTTTGCTTCCGCGAAATTGTTGCATACTTACTAATTACGTTTCACTTTTCGACTTGACAAAAGCTCGCCGACCGTTTATTAAACTCATTTGATTTCCTACAGAAAATCGGCGTCTAAGGCCATTGTATAGCATGCACATCTTGCACAAAGGGTCCACCTTCCCATCGTATACCGAGCCTTCCGTGTCAATAAAACAGTACTATTATTCCTACGTCTGGCTACTTGAGTTTGAGGCGTTCCGTGTGCCTTAGAGTCCTACATGTATTCTCTGGTTAGATCCCAATATAAGTGATTACACGATTTCCGTTATCTGGAACGTTTCATATAAAGACGCCTTGCGGACCTAGCTGCTATCTGGCTATATATACTACGTTCACTCTGCTCTGTTCGTTTGGATTTTTGTTTCTGTTCCATGACAAAAAGCGCATATTTAAAATAGTTTTAGTTTAATTGGTTCTACATATAGAAATGTATTTCAACTTATAGCGCTGACGGTCGACGACCTACACGTGTACACGAATAACACGAAAGACAATGTAAAGCTGGCCGTGTGCTGTTGAAAAGAATTCGACATCTTTCTAAATGTAACAGTTTCCTGTAGACGTATCGGTTTCTTGACTACTTACTTTTCTTGCATCCTGCATTTTAGAATATATTTCATGTGCCAAGTTGTTCAGAAGCTGCACGGGTGATTCCAATGCAAATAGTGTGATGTTTATACTTATGTTCGTGCTGTTAAAGGAGGAAAGTTGTTGCCTGCAGGAATATCGGGTTGAACCAGGCGCATTAACGGCCACCGTGTGCTGTTTGTTCAGCAACAGTCAATGATTTAGCGGGGTCGGCAGTACTAGTAAAGGAAGTAATATTTGTTGCCATGGGCTTTGATTTACTACCAGGCCAATGGCTTGGCATAAGCCCCGGAGGCTGTCTTGCCGCTGACGATTCCCCAAGCCGGCTTTGGTAAACACTGAGCTCAGCGTGGGATAACCTTATAGTGTGATATGAAAACAGTGTCGCTAACTTACATTGACGCCAAACTCGTCGGCTTAAGTCAATCTAACGGTTTCCAAACGATCAGCGTCACACTTTAAACAACAGCAAAGACGGGACCTTGTTTCTATTAACTTCTCTTCAGGATCAACACACGTTTGCCGTTCAGACAAGGATCGGTTGACCAGCTTTTATCAGTATAGATGCTTAAGTATTCAGGAAATTTGATTAGGAATTAGTCGTTTACAGGTTTCGGCTGTTAAGAAGCAGGAACAATGCATCATCAACGATGCAGGGTAGAGTCATTGCGATGCCTGTAGTCAGAAGCTGTACATCTACAACAAGCGAATTGTTCCTTTTAGAATGTGCGTTGAATAACCTAAAACAGCTGATTTTGAGCTATGTAGATTTACAATATTTTCGATTTTTTATATCATGGATAGGCGTGAAGCATCTGTAGTTAATTCCCAAACTTTTCAAGCCTCTTATAGCAACGCTCGTTCATAGAACTCGAATGAAGTCCAGCGAAGCTTCCACTTGATCTACGTACAAACTACTTTAGTTAATCTTCACGCTTACTTAACAAGGATTAACTACTAACTTCTATATTGCTTACGTGTATACCTGTATTTGTCTGTTCGAAGGTATACGACATAACCAAACGGATTATTGCCAGATGTTTACAAGAAGAACATAAAAAGAGTATCAAAACGTACCCACTATACTTTGCCATTGGCCTATACACTAATCGTCGCTCGGTTTGTATTGTCTCCCCGCCTTATATCCCTTGAAAATTTTGCGTTTGCCAAGAAACTTATGCTTTAATAGCCCCAGCCTGGAGTTTCCACGGACTGCTAGGGCCATACTCAGCCGATAGGTCATCTGGAAGCTGACTGTTTGTCGGAATTCATTTTGTGCCGTATGTTAATTTAAGGCACATGCCGTCAAACACCGTCAGGCATTTTTCTGGGTGCCTTGCTAAGTAAGTACTGCAGTTGCTGACAAGGCAGGTCCCAGCGGGAAACCCAAATGCTATTTTTTGACCCGACCGAGTGAAGTACATTTCCTTCCCGAGAGATTCATGCGAAATCACACGGACTTTCAATTGTTCTTGTCGCTCTCTCTCTCTCTCTCTAACATTGTTCCTTTTTCTGCTGTAGCTACAGAAACCACGAGACTAATAACAAATAAATCATGCCGGTGAATAGAAGTGCTGTACCCAACGATTAGAAGGTTGTGATGGTTTTCGATTCCATGGTGCACGTCAAATTTTGTCGGCAACGCGCAATGCAAAAACAGCTCAACTGGGCTCAGCTGTGCAACTGCCATAGGCATCACTGTCCGTATGTTATTTGTATAGGAACTAATGTGGCGTTCCTTGATGATGATACGTTCCCCCGAGGTGATCACTAATACAATAGAATTTGTGAGGATTTTAACAAAAATAGCTTAAAAAGTTAATTCGATGTGTTATGGTAGACTAATAGGTAGACGGTGTTTTACTTTTCCAACGGCCTCTGACTTGCTGTTCGTTAGTATTAAACTGTATAGAAAAGGTAAAATGGTGAACTATTATAAAAGAATCTAAAATACACAAGATTTATAGTGTCGCTGAGGAGAGACTCTCTTGGTATTGCAAAAGCCAGACTAGAGATGAAGTGCTCGATGGTCGACATATTGCACGCGAGCTCAATAAGTTTATAACGAAGCTAAGCTCAAATCTCAGGTCTGAAGTTGGGATATTGCTTACAGAAAGCGCAGTGATGCAGAATATCCTGAAAATGAAAAGCTTAGCTGAAAGGTTCAGCTGAGAGCACAATATTTAGAAGGACGTGTCCCAAGTAAAATTCGAAGCATAACTTGTGGCCTACAAGCCACTAAGAACAGTAATAGGCGCAGACGAATTTTGTAGCGTTTTGCCTCCGGTTCTTTGATATGTGACCTTATACTCTAGAAAGATTAATTAAGCTTTACCCAGTTATGTCACGTTATTTCTATTTGCAAAGCTTAAGCCAAAAAAGAGTTGGACCCATTTCCGTAAGATCACTAGAGACGTCTTTATGTACTTCTTTTATTCGGGAAGCCTGGGACTCCTAAGTACCAGAACAGCACCGGAATATTAGTCCGTGTCGCTGTAAAACCACAAGAAGGATAGTATAAAATCTTCCAGTAGTGCCCATTCTAATAACTCAGACTACTTAATTCGAATCATAACGCTCAGGTAAAGTATGAATATGGGTAGACGGCAGGACTCATTGAAAAATCGATACAATCTGTTTCTTTTGGCCTTTTGTGTTGCAGCATCTACGATAGAACCAGGGCCAGTATGATCTCTTAGCGTAAGTGATTTCGTGACGAAGAACTAGATTGTCCTAGCCCACTAGAACACATTATTATTGAGGGGTTTTTCAATAGCAATTTGAGCACGTACGGATCCGTCTAAGCTATATTTATTACCAATTATCCTTGCTTGTATGGAATACGCTCAATTACTCAGTCTCCTAGAGCCTCTTTTCTTTATCCCAATTCGAACAATGTTAACACTCCTCTTTCATTGTACCGTTGCTATCAGTTAAAAACAGCTCTACGTTTTTTTTTACCGTATAAGTGCTCTTTGGCAAAGTCTTTCGCCGCTCCTCTTACGTGCCCAGCGCGCGCCCCCATCTACCTTCGCATCTGAGCCCGATCGTCTTCTACCAACGACTGATTCTGGTCTGCCATTCGTGCTTGAATTACTTTCTTTACTCTTACTTTACCTTTTCCTCGGAAAGACTGGGGCACCTCTCCGCGGATGAGATTCATAGTGTGGCTTATCAGTCGATAATCAACCTGTCTCCAATAGGTACTACGTTGTATTGACGGGCGTAGTATAGCCTGTTTTTTTGTCTGCCTTCTTTCCTTTCCTCTGACGCTGTCCTAGAAGTAAGCAGAAGACTCATGAGTGAGTCCTAGAAGTCGAGCAACAAGTAGCAGCAATTTTTGTAAAACAGTAATGCCATCAAACATCCCTGTGGCTAAGGAGGGAATCTTTGAAAGCTGCGATGAGTAAACTGGAAAAAATCAAATAAAGCATAGGGAGCGGTATACAGCGGCAGAACAGATTCTGACGTTGGAAGCGACTAACACAGGGTACCAACTATAGCTAGAGCAGGCAGCCAACAATGCTAAGCAATAGATGACCATTACCTTTCCTTTTCTTACTTTCCATTTTCTCAAGCCAGAAGCTCATCGTGAGCAGCAGACGGCAAACAAGGATGAGCAACCGCAGTACTTGAAGAAACGAGGATAGCTTGGGGAGGATAGAGGCAATTTGACCTACAAGCACGCACATGCGTGTGTAAGTATGCATGTACGTCGGCACGTTTTCGCAAACGGTAAATCTAAACATAGAGACTTTTGACGGTAGGCTCTGTGCGTAAGAGTTAATTGAACGGCGGCGTTTACGGCAGTTGAGCTAGCTGCTACGGACCGGTGGAGGCAAACTGCAGCTAAGGGGGCTGTCCCATTGAAACTTTGTCTTTGCTGTCGCGGCATCATCGAATCGGCTCAAATAGGACCCAGGCGGTGGCCAGTCGAAACTAGCAAAGAGCGCACTTATGTATCGCGTCTGTAGAAGAGCGCCATAAAGAGAAAAAACAAATTATTGCTAAAATTGCGAAATCAGGAAGTTATAGAATTTACTAGTTCATGAAAAACTCGAATAAAGTCTGGCCATGTAAAGCCTCACATTATTTCGTAACTCACAAGGACTGTGGAATCTTGTGGAAAAACCGTACCAGGAAGTACAGGTAAAAGAGTGAGGCAGGACGTGTTAAGGCGCATGACAACACATCAATCTGACCTGACGGCTTGTTATTCTGGTGATCACATTGAGGAGGAGACTGGCCTCACTAGAGCTCGCAAAGTATGGACGATCTAAAGACGATTTGGATGTTACATTTTTAACGAAGAAATTTCATCAGTTCCAATGAACATTTGAAATCGCTTGATGAGCAGCGCAATAGACAAGGATACGCTGGGGAACTGCCAACTAAACCCCAATTTTTTCCCAGCTTTCTTTCTACTTTAGTATTCCTTTGTAAGTAACCGTACGTTAAGCAACCAGTATGCATTGCCATAGTAAATATTGAGTACAGCCTGCAATGACTTACGTATTAATATTGATTATTCTTAGGTAATTCTATCATTATGTTTATAAATGTGTTCTTTATTATATATATAATAGAATTAAGATCTTCGAAATAACGTCGAACCATTTAGCGGCAATAACGAAATAAAGACAGCGAAATATATTTGCCGAAAAGGCTTCACTTTTGTAATCTATCTGATTCATTGATGAGGTCAAGTGTTTATGATAGTTACATAACTCAAAGAAAGAATAGAGGATATTCTAAGGTACGTAATATCTATAATTAGAATTACTTCACCCTTAATTTAGGTTGAACAGAAAGTGATCTTGGCAGTTTTAAAGCATTACTTCCTGGACATTAATTTTAAATTTTGCGCGCCTTTTCTTCGGAATGCTCCATGACTGTTGCACTGCTTATTGCAGTTATTTGTAGTTTTGTGTGTAGTCGCGACCGAAATATTACATGTCCGACGCTACACTCTTCACGATTTCCATAACAAAAAAAGTGCAATTGAAACAATAGCGGTCGTATGTAAGATTAGTACACGGTGCGAAAAACTGCCGATAACAAAGTACGGGATCCTCTGGGAAAAATGACAAACACCAGACTACGTAAGATGATTTGGCGGAACCTGAGAGCTCGCAAACATCTTAAAGTCAGTCAAACGAAGATCCAGTCACATGAACCACGGCTAAAGTGATCTTGTTGCATGAGACCGCTAAATGTCGTGTCACTTTGGTGACCTAGAAACGTTTCGTAGGCTGCTAACTTGAAATAACTTGAAACAAAAGGCTGATATCCGCAAATGAACGTATGAGTAAATGGTCCCCATGAATATCCCTCTCTAGTTGTTGGAAAGTCTATTTTTACTTTTGGGAGACAGGGAAAAACCAAGGAAATCATTTTGAGCAAACGGATTAGCTCGTTTCACGCGAGCGCGAAATGTCCGGCCTACTAGATTACGTACCCAGCATTCTAAGATGTTGAGATTAGACGAAAAAACTACCTAAATGTGTAAAGATATATATAGTTATGTAATAGAAGAATAGTAAGTTTTACCTGCCATCAACGGTTTCGAAATTGTCACCGTTGCTCGATTATGGGTTAGGTTTAAAGGCGATAGTCATTGTGGTTCCTGCAAAAGCTAATAACTCTCGTTTCAACTTATGACCCATTGTGGGATGCTGTGAAACGCATTTCATTGGACAAACAGTTCATGACACAGCGAATGACCGAATGTATATATAATATATTAGTATTATGTTTAAAAACATGTTCAGCGAATATATAGTCAATGGCAGTGGTCGTCATCACAACAATCTAACCTAACGAGGTAAAAATAGTGTATATCAAAAAAGTACTACAGTGTTTTTAGCTGACTATGAGAAACGCTATTCTAGTTTATACCACATAAAAATTTACTGAAAAACAAAACTTGGAAAAATATGTCTAAACATGTGACTGACGATATGCTTTGTGTTCTTAGAGATCTTCCATCCATATTGGGGCTATGGGTGTTCGCGAAACTTGCAAAATAGACCTATCAAACGAATTTTTCCCACACAATCTGTGTATGTTTATGACGGCCCCCAGCCGCCTTTAGGCGTGGGGCTCGAACGTTAACTCCAAACTAACATACATAGCTATAGCTGAAAAACTAACGCAAGCATTGAAGCAAACAAGAAATATTTAAAGCCTGTTTTAAGCATAAAATTGTATTCACATTGTCAGAAAGTTCCATAAGTGGAAACGTTCCTTTAAATAGGTTTCTTCAAATAGGTTTGAAACAGCATTAGCGAACTGGTCGGTCGGCTGTTTGATATGGCCAATGGAAATAAATGAACAAAAGATGCGAAACAGAGAGGTGAGTACTGCCGACGCTTCGCTGCTTTTTCAATTCCTTTCATTCATTCCTCGTGAAATAATCCACGTCTGATCTTTGTTGTTCTCTTTCTATGCCTATTCTCCTGTCAGAGACTTCGTCGTCTGTTACGGTTACCCTTAATATCTATGCTAGCCAGTGTGCATGAACAAACTGTCCTTGACCTCTTTCCAACATGTCCTTTACCGTAGCAGCAGCCCCCGTCCCACCACCCCCAACGCTTGCATGCTTCGCGTCTTTTAATAGCTAGCCAATATCATACAGAAGAAAATGAAGCATACTATTTCCCAACCCAAAGCTTTTATACGTACTACATGCGTATTATACCACGCACAATAAGTGGTAGCAGTGGTCAACAGGGAAGGCCTTACTTGTCTCGGCGGTCGTCCCAGCCAGCGGCTATTGATTCGGCGAAAGCGTCTGTTGATTTTGCATAAAAATATGGACCTAACCATCGCCACCGGCAGTAGCCGAAGTCCTTGTTGAAGTCTACCCATAGAAGTTTGCGATCAGTAAAGGAATGAAATGAAAGCGAAATATTCTCGGATCCATCTTACTTCGCGCGCCTGGCGTCAATACCGATCGTCTGCGTACTCATTATACTCTTATGGAAGGACAGTAGGAACAACAGCTTTTTTGTTCCGATATGAATGCCTTTGGTATTACACTTCCATTGTTCATTAAATTCAGTAAGCATTTTGGAGAGTCTGGTACCCGCAGGTCGCAACTGTGTTAGAGACGCATGGAGATAATAACCTAGCTTACTAAATAACACTTATGGCGTTGCCGCATTATATGATGATTAATGGTTGCCATACAGGGGTCCAGCAATCATAAAATGAAGGGACTGTAAACAGCGGCTACGGACGAAGTAACTTTCGAGCATTTTCTAACAATCAAATTAAGAACGTTAACGTCATTGACGTTAACTAGCTTTAAGCTTATTCTGTAAGTTACTAAATACTTAACCAATATCTATAAAAAGTGTAACGTTTTATTGGACTGAAGTTAAGTGCGAAAAAGTTTAAAGATCAGCCAGTTAAGGCGGCTACTCTACGTAGAAGGTTTTGTGACGTAGTGTCTTATTTTTTATGTAGTCCAGTGTCTCGCTTCGACTGGCTGCGCATCGTTTGCAGTGTGTCCTGGCTAAAATTAGGGCAGTAGTCCAATTTGGCGAAAAATACCTTGCAGTATGCATGTTGTTAGCTGTGAGGCGACCACATCTGGGATTCCTGGTGTTTCCGATGTGTATGCATGCAATCAAATAACCGGAGATAATTTCTGTATATGTTCAGACGTTCTCAGTACACTGCGCCAAGACAACGAGAAGTTTTTTAAAGTATGCCATCTCACACTATTTTACGATCTGCTTGCACGCATGATCAGTTCTGAGACAAACATCCTACCATGTACAGTGTGTGTATACAAAGTGCGGCTTCTTGTCCTTTTCTCTTTGTTCTAATGTCGGCGTTTTCTGGGTGCTCTGCTATTAAAGGCGGATTGTTATTGAAGTTGGCTTACCTCCCGTCGAAAACCTCAGTTCAGACGCGTTTCTCCTTTCCTGGCTTCGGTGCACTGATTCTGTCGCCTGATTTTGTGTTGTCTGTCAGGTCACATCCGCGTTCTGCTGTCCATTCTTAGGCTACCAGTGCATCTGACGATGCTGGTGCACTGAATGGACACGGGGTTAGAGAAGCGACCAGCGTTATAAACCTACCTGAATGACAATGCTGGCCAACGGTGGTGATGCAGCAGTTCCAAAGTGCCCACAACTCTTTCATACTGAACCCTCTCTTGGTTGTAGTGGCCGCCGCCGTCGAAGAGCAATATCGGAACCTCCCATGGGAGTTGAACCTGCTTGTAAAGAGAAATCAGTACTGCGCTGCGCAGCCGCTCCTTGAGTCCTTGGATTCTGCCACTTTTTTGCTGTGTTCCTCTCCGTACGTGTTCTCTACATAGAGTTTCTCAATCTTTCTATTTCTATTCGTAAAGGTCCTCTCCCCCCAGGGGACTCTCTCAATCTTTTTTTTGTTGAGAGCAATTTCCACTAGAAGATATGGGTACGTCCAAGTGCTGGCAACAAGTCAATTTGCTTGTCATTTTGTGGTCGTTCAAGCGTCACACATTTGCCTGCGTGTGTTTTCCTTTTACCTGGCGTATTATGAAATTAGGCTTCTTTGGTAAACAACCCAACAAGGAAGCATAACAGAAGATCAATTCATTTTTGAAATCGGTATTCGAACTTGCTATGTTTTTATTGTCACTTTTGTGGTGTGGCGTACGAACATGGGCTATTGAAAATGAATTTCAGTGTTTGGTTCTATTGTTTAATTGTGTAAAAGACGTCCAGTGGCAAGTCCGCCAAAAGTTCTCGATCGTCTTAAGAATGAACTCTTTAGGATAGTTTGACATAGTCTGTAAGTACTTATGGAATAGTGCCACAAATATAGTCGCATTAGGCTAAGAATGTGTTGTACACAAGCCGTAAACGAAGATTTTAAAACCTACCTGTTTAAATTACGGCCGAACACTTTTAAAGGTTCTCATCCAATAAACCAAAGATTGACTCAGTCAAAGAAGACTTAGCGCCATTTAATAGCTCAACAACGTCCATGAATCGTTACACAAGAAAGGGCGCTTTGTTTGTCGTGTTATTCCATTTACAATGAACCTCATCTGCATGTCTTTTTCGTCTGCTTTTCGAAAGTCGGTCAACGATCAGTGATGCAACCAGCACTCCAGTTCCCTATCTGATCGGACAGTAACCTATCTCTTCCTCTACCTCTTGCCCCACGTTCTCCTCAAAAAAATGATGACTTTGATGTCGTCGGCAAAGCTAAACACCTGGTCGTTTTCTCTACCTTGACATCCGTCCGATACCTATTCATTATTGTTCCGCCGTGTGCTATGAAGCACAGTAATCGACAGTCAAGAGTTACTAGCAGCCAGAGCACTATAATGCTTCTCACATTGTCCTGTTCGGTTCATCATCTCCGTGTACGTAATACAAACTAGGCGATTGTGTACGAGGGAGTGGTTGTTGCATCCTCCCTTCCGTTCCACGATGCCCCTTTAGCCTTCAGAAGAGTACATGTAGCACACATCACACACAAGGCATCGAGAGACGGATAGACCGGTAGTCGAAGGAATTATCGTCCGCCATTGCAGGTCCGTCGCTGATAACAAATGATCCAAGTACAACAACCCAGTCTGCAAGCACTTCACTTTATTCTCCATCAGACAACGATAAAATGAAAGAGCATCGAAGGGTAAGGCCTAGAGAGGAAGAGAGGTCACTTGGTCTCTTGTTAGCAGCCCGCCCCGCCACAGTCATCATCGCTTACTATTACCGCGATCTCTCTTAGCAGAATGGCAGAACCGTAGAATAGTAGCAACAGTAGCGTCGTTACTGGCCATCAATGCTGCAGCGGTAAGTAAGGGTAGGGTGTCTGAACAGTATCAGCGCTTTTGCTTCTAATCTTTCTACTGCTGTTGGCGGGTGAGCTCAATTCCTCCACTCCCCCCCCCCCCCCTGGACGGCGAGGATGAAGATGAAGACAGCTAACTCCACTATTCGGTGTGTTTTCCTTATGATACTTTTTCGCCTGTTTCCTTTTTGCTGCTGTCAGTCTAGGTTTGGTGTTGCATCATTCCAATCCGTTATTCTACCTCGTCTCCATTTGTTTCATCGTTCCTATTGCAGTTCAGGTAGCCCCAGTCCGTGTAGCCGCTCATCGTTCAGTGGTGGTACGCCTGACTGTGCACGGCGGGCCTGCGGAGCTGGCCAACTGTTAATAGTTTGCTCCTAACGCATCGTGCGGTCTCTCGTATACGTTACTCCCAGTTAGGATGGACGCGGGTCTTTCTGTTGTTACCGAAGCAGTGCAAGGATTCGAGGTGGTCGCAGCAGCATTAGCGAAAGTGAAGGTGACAAAGTTGACAGCCGCAGTCGGTTACACTAGCTCTTCATTTCTACTACGGCACAGAGCTATTCACTCGAATCGATCCGACTCAGAGTTGCTCGGCCTAGTCTAACGTTTCCTTTGTCGCATATCATGACAGACTCGTGATTTCGACATCCACCGTTGCCCACGCTAGATTCGTCTAGCAAGTACGCCATACATACATATACCTTCTCACTGCTAACCAATAATAATAGGATCGATACTATTACAAGTTAATGAGTGTATTATTCTTATAGCTAAATACTGGCAGATGGCCTGTCGGCGGACGACGCCAATAAGCCACCCTGTTGGAACAGACAAACATTTATCTTGCTGCTACGCCGGGCGAAGAGTGCGATCATGCTGCTTTCATTATGTCACACACACCATGTTCATGTCACATGCAACCACTATGCCAACTCACCATTACGACCACTGCTGCTGCGGTTCGTTGAATGTCCGTATACCCTTTGGTGGATAGACAGTTGCGGGCTGTCGGCTGTGAAAGCGGAAGGGACCACTGGCTAAGGTCTTCTCTGGCGTTATGTATTTGTGTCCCTATATAGACATCAGACACCAACTAGCCAGCTCTAAACGCGTCATGGTGTGTCGCGTTCTCGCTACTCCATACCGTTTTCGCCCACTGACAGTATCTTTACAAAAGAAGGCAAAGCCTTTGCAAACCAGCGTCCCTTATAATACTACCACATACATGATTGTGCATAGCTATTTAGAAGAAGTACGTGGTGGTGGCGACAAGCATGTCGACTCCATTTATACACTTCGCAGCCTTGCCCATATGCTCGTCGTGCCCTCCACTCTATCCATGGCCACCGTCTGTATGCACTACTATGTCTGCACCGCTTGACTCCGTGTTTATGTACCCATTGCACTGTTCTTGACTTAACGTGTGTCTGGAACCTCAATAGTCCTCAGAGAAAGACCAGCTGCAGCAGCACCGCAGCCTATTGTCGGCTATCTGCCGCAACCCGCTACATTCAGTATCATCACCACGTTCTTATTCTTGCACTTTTCCGCTTATCCCCTTATCTTTTCTTGCTGCGGTTTCCTATCACCGCAAAGCTTTCCCCCGTCTGCCTCCTCGCTTTCCTCCGTTTTCCAGCGTGGTCAGTCCGTGCCTTGCGGTGGCTACACACGTCTGTTTTCCCGCTTCTTGGCCTGTATGTGCTTGCGCCCCTTGGCAGAATCCCTTCTCTCCCTCTTCATTTGTCCTCTCCATCGTTCTTCCTCTACGGCTTTCTTCTTTTCTATCTACACCTCGTTGTTCCATTGTTCATCCAGCGGAGCCAGAACCCTGGACACGCCACAGATTGCAAGCAGACGACAGAGGAACGAAGGTCTATGCGGCACAAAAGTGCACTATTCTATCGCTTTCGCTGCAGCGGCAGCAGCAGTACTGTTGGTCCAGTGCCTAAACCCATGCCGTCAGGCTTACCACTGCAATTACCGTTATGTCTCGTGACGGTTGGGTTAGAACCATCATTATTATTATCGTTTCCATCCTGTCGCCCCGTTTGCCTGCATTCACTAGATCATTAAAGTTTACGCACGCCTATTACTAGACTTATCATCAGCCACTTGGCTCAATAAAACTCCAGAAGTAGTTATAAAGGTGATAATATTAGGATTAACGGGAGTAGTTGCAACAAGACATACGCATATGGATATGTATTTTTCCACGCCCTGATCATTTCTTTCAGTTCTTTTCAAATAACCTTATAAGAAAGTATATTGTACACATATACAGTATAATCATTATGTATTATTGTTAATATCCTATTTTTGTCTACGTGTTATTGCATTGCACTTCTAGTTGGGACAGTAAGACAGAAACGTGGTCTTCGATCTTTTCCAAAGCAAGTTTATTGAAACACTAAAAATTGTGGTTTGTTTACACCGTAAGCGTCGCACGTTACTTGTTTGCTAGCCATTAAAATTCACTAATGGTTGACTACCAAAGAAATCGTCGATCCTTAAAGTAGCAACGTCCTGTCAGCTAATGTAAAAAAGGGGGCTTTTCTTAAATCTCCGTATCATCAGGAATTCGCCTGCAATTTTCGAAGCGTATTCGCAATATTCGACAGATACGGGCCGGGAACACGCCTCTGAAGCAATGACGGAAAATGAATGAAACTATTCACATTTAGCAATTAAACACGCCCATGTTTAGTTTTTTTTATCCAAAAAATCATACTAGCTGATTGGAGATTTCCTGGCATCGATTCGTGTTTACTCGCCCTTTCATCGATAATTAGATCAGTCTAGAAAGAAAAACATTTGCTGATACTTAGTTATACTTAACAGTTTAAGTGTATGTTATATATTCGTTAAAGGGGCATGGTGCTTAGAAGACGACTATCTATGGCTTTACTAGAGGCGCTTATAGTAAAATAAATCGTGATCTCTTCCAAATGGAAATAGCTATTTATGTTGAGTCGAGGCACAGAGGCTATGTGAGTACCTTGGTAATACCTGATATATCTTATGGCGCGTGCTGCCCTATCTCAGCGGAATCACCTACGCTGTGATTTTAGCGTTTTGTCTCTAACGCATGGAAATCTTACTCCACGTAGCTGGTTTATCAGATTATCTTCATAAGGTAGCATGTATAAAGGAATATGAACAAGTTCATATAATTGAATTTTATTAAAAATAGAATAGGCTGCTTTCGCGTGATGTAAATGTCGTGAACAGCACAAAGGACTGACCTTTTTGTCAGTATTAGTTGTACGTCACAGACGCAACAAACAGCCAAAGATTAAGCGATTCGTTAAGCGCTCTAAAGAATAATTCGCAACAATTATTAATTACTGGACGTTATTTATACAATATTGAAATTAAGTAACAATTTATCCAGATGTGCGCGTATCTCCTGGTATATCTTTGTCCAAGGCAACCCTTCGTTTACCTGTCTAAGATTCATTAAACCCACCCCAAACTATATGGTCCGTAATAACAACATTATTAAACACAATAAATGTACTTACAGACAAGAATTCTCACCTACAGACACATATTTTTGTCGTGTAAACATAGTATTATCACGTAACTATCGTTGTGGTGGGCATTCGTTGATGCTGTTGCTGATGAGGTGTTTGCTGTATATTTGAGTGATGTCATTGCGACCGCTGGCGAGTCGTTCGAGTCGACGGCCTAAATCGGCCTAAATCAGACTGACTGTACGCCTCGTGAGATCTGAGAGTTGCGTAGTTAGTCCTGCAGTTGAAGTGGCATATTTGGCCACGTGACGCTGGTGCCTCGCCTCCACTCCCCGAGAAACACGACTTCGTTCCTGCAAGCGTTTGCTGCCTCTCATTCATAAGGCTGCGTGCCTGCCGCCTCTTAGCAGTTCTTGTCTCCTAGCCGTTCGCTGCTTTTCACGTCTCTTCGAATAGCCACCGGATAGCAAACTGGAATCGTTGCATCCGATGCAGGTCACGCGCGTCTCTCGTCTTCTTCGCGCCCGCTGCTCCGTCTTTTTCCCCGTTCAGAACTCAGCCAAGTCCACGCAGCAGCAGTCTTTTGGCAAGGCAAGGCCAGGCATCTAGTCGAACGGTGCAGCGACGTTGAATGGACCGGAGAGCTGGCGCCTGGCGGGTCAGCCAGCTAAGTAGCCGAGGAGCTTCTAGCCGCCGTACGTCATCCAAACCCGATGATTCACCCTCAATCTACCCCTTGATGCAATGCTTGCTTTGCTTTACGTACGGCCGCCTTTCTCAGCCCCCTACTAACAGCAATCGGGTCTACTGCTCAGCAGCGCCAGACAAACGTCTGGAGAAACCACTGGTAGGCCGCATCTGTCGCAAACACAGCCGAAGTCAAGACAGCAGATGTGGTCCCACAATTGAACATCAAACAAAAAGATGGATGTTCGAGTGTTCATAGAAAAGAAAACGTCTAACCTACCCACCCGCGCCATCATCGGTAGTGCACATACAACAGAACTTCGGTATCCATCGCTAGACCCTAGCGAATAGCGCCGAAACACCGATTGACTTGAAACGATCGGTAGGCGTGTCGTGAATCTGTAGATCGGCAGAGGTCGGTGGAGCGGACAAAATGTCACGCGTATTTGGGTAGCAATGCAGTAGAAATTGAACAAAACGACAAAGAAACATGTATCCCGGTAGGGAAAGAACGTTGTGTCCTGTTGCATTAATAGAGCCAGAATTTCAAATGCCAGTTCATCTCAGACTATCAAGGAGTGGGTCGTAGAATTGTGCATTCGTATATGGCGACTATATTTGTTGAGCACAACTTGGGTATTAATAGTTAGGTAAACTAGTTCTTTGGCGGAATCCATATAATGACATATGGCTGTTCGCAACAGATTTTATGATTTCTAATTCGGAAAGCCCATACAGATCAAGACCGACGTCACCATCATGTGGTACTATCATATATGGAATACAGAACTCTATAGCTAAGTTGATGTCTGTTAGAGTAAAGGTATGGTATTCTTCACACACACGATAATACAGTTTGTCTTTTTTCATGGAAACACAAAGCAAACGTAGGTGACAAGCAAAGGAGAGCTAGAACTATATACAGGCGTATATTTTTTAGTATTAGAAGTAGGTTATAGTTAACGGTTATTAGCCCAAGCACCTTTTCCAAGATATTTTATAAGTGTTTGTTGTAAACTTTTGTAATTGGAGCTTCGCATTGATGTTTCGGTTAAAAGAACAGCCAACCTTTTGCATGGCTATGAGGGAAAACTTGCATGCTTACTTTTTACATCTAGTTAATTTCAATTGCCCCTCATTGCCAAACAAACGAGCAGAATCAAAAAAATCATTTTCACCCAATCATATATTTTCTAAAGTGTTATCTCCCGATCAGCTCCGCAAGTTTTGAAACACTTTTTACGGTAAAATTTAGAGAGGGTTGTGTGATAAACATTTGCACAATGCATTAATTTATGAAATAACATTGAAGCTTGAGATCTGTTTATAAACTTGAGCATTATCAATAAGCAAGTAAAATCAGTGGCTCTGGCTATAAGTTCTACTCGTAGATTGCCTGCATAGAAACAAGTTACGATTATATCGGATAGAAAAGAAGCTGAAAGAGAATGAAATTCAGACTTTTCGTTGATAGTGTATGCGAAGCGTGAGTGTAGGGGCTAAACGGGGGCTTATTTCTTTCGGCACAGGAATTTCGAAAACTTTTGGATTTGTGACTGTGAGCATGGGACTGTGAGCATGAAATTGCAAAAATCGATAATATCTACAGAGTATCCACACAAATGCTCTGTGAGTCTGATATATTTTGATTCCTTCATTCTGTAGCTGTTGTCACTGTTTGTTGTTGTTGTTCCTTTGGAAAGGATATAAACTGAATGATGGTATCCAAAAAGCAGTAAATTGAACAATGTTGAATATATTCTTTAATAACTATAACTAGAAAATATGACTTGAATTTTAGTTTCAGGTTGAATAATAAAGGTTGAGACACGTAAAATTATAATTTTAGGAACTAGCCTACCAGCATAATATAGGCTTATTTCATCGTTTTTTCAACGGAAAAGCTATTGACACAATCCGTAGATCGTAGGCGATCTTCTTTTCTAAGCCCAGTGTTCTAGCCGTTCCGTTGGAGCGATATTCAGACAATTCAATCTAATGAACTAGCTAAAATGTGTGCGGAGAAAACGCAAAAAAGCTGCATGTAAAATCAGGCTCCGAAAATATACCGACAATTTTTATTGCAATTACGAAAGGACCTTCTCATGGTGGTCTGCATATATGAAATTTCCAAGTCAAACTTGGCCGTCCTGCCAATTCCACTCGACGATACTTGATATAATGCTGTTACAGACAGTTCCTACATCGTGAAGACTATGCAATCTTCAAGAAAGATTCTTGAGGTTGTATTTGCCATAAAATAGCGAACGAAAGCCCGACTAGTATCGGTTTGATTCCCATACATTTTGGAATATACCAGATCGCCCATTGTTTACTTGTTCTTCAATTTTGTATGTATTATATTACGAAAAACTGATAAATTATTTGTCTTAGGAGTCGCACACGCAAAAGTGTATGAGTCTTTCCGATATGGCCGTCTCGTCCAACTTAAAGTTGGCATTGCTGTTGTATTAACCCTAGTAAATTATGACAAGCCGCTTGAAGAGATTTAGACCGGCGGTTGTTCATAATCCCTTGAAATATAATAAACTCCAGTCATGGTGCGGCCATCTACTTGTACCTAGATATTGTGGGTTTATGTAACTGTATGACCACAAGATTTAAAGTATGGTTTGTGGGTCCTTCCACGTTGCTGCTGCTTCTAGAATGGATTGTAATTGGCAATGGCGTTACACTTCACTCTAAAAGATAGCTTCAACTGGGATCTTTACTGCGAGTATCTGTGAAGTAGGGAAAAAATACGCAATATTGTTAAGTAGATCTCGTTGAACCTAAATCATGGTTGAAATTATAGCTATAAATTCAGCGTTCACTTACATCCAGACAAAATCACCCTAGCTGACGACTGAGAAAGTTATTATTTTCATCAATACAATTATATTGTTCGCAACACATACTGTTAAACATGTATTTTACGTAGTGTTTTTTTCGTCGTCATTATTAAGTATATATATACATAAACTTATTGCATGCTGTGAAACGACAAGGTATACATAACGCTTGTGTCAACTGGCTAACTGTCAACAAGCTAATTGGTCAGACAAAAACATCGACCGCGCCATCAGCCACGAAGATAATGCTGATATTCAACTTAAACGAATTCTCAGATGTTCGCATTAAATGGTGATCCTACCCGGCAATGCAAAGGATCCAGTAAACGGGCGATACACGATCGATTTTGCACGATCTGCAATAGACCTTAAACGTTGAAGTTAAAAAAAATTCAACTAGATCTTGAGATAGCGAGTGTAATCGGGACAGGGAGAGAGCATAATCCTCTTCCACATCGAAGAAGCTCTTTCAGTGTTTTGCATCGGCTAAGAGAATCTCCGAGTAGTTCCAGCGAATTGCCCTATCGTGGGTCTAAATGCCTCGTTTGTAATATAATGTTTTCATAACAGGTTGCCCTCTGTTTGACGGTGACTAAAGTTTGTTTTCAAGATGTTCATAAACTGAAATCAGATCATGATTATTTCACATGAATAAATGCTTTGCGGGGTCTAAATATCGTGGTAGGTTCGTTGTAGAATATAATCACTAAAAAAAAAAAGCGAGGTACATGTTATAACTGGATAAGCCAACCTAGTCAAGGCCCTTTAAGTTTCTCTATCGGAATTATTTGTTACACTTCAAGTTTACACATGCTATATCATTCAATTATTTTATTATTAAGTAGTCAATTAGTATTCGAAAACAAACAATTCTAAAATTTTCTGTTATACATGTACTTTTTTCGGAAATACACACAACCATTGCTGCAGTTGATATTTCGGCGCGCTATTCGAATTCATATCAAAACAATACATAAAGCATAAACACCGATGTCGCAAGCCGCGCCCTCACTGCGCAAAACAATTCCCGCTTACTAGAAAATCGTTGTCAAAGGACAAGTTCATGCCAGTTTGTCTACTGGACATGTTGTTGCACTGCATAGCAAGACGGGGACAAAAGCAGACTGTGTTGATACATTAAAGACGAGAACCCTGGTAATCACCCGTCAGTCTCCACGATCCCCTCTTTCGTGGTGACAGACATGACAGCACAGATTTCGTACTTCTTCTGAGGACCCCTCTCCGTTACACTATGCCTTTAGGACTTTGGTCTTCAGTTCAAACCCGCTATATGGGGCTTCTTTTTCGTTGACTGAGATGAGATTTGTCCGTCCGATAGGGTGTTCCGCCCTAGCTCGGCAATGCGTCCACCGCGTCATGGCGAGAGGCCTTCTGGATTGTAGATTCCAGGTTGACTAATGGTCCAAATTGCCCGACGGAGTCGGGCAAACAGTAGTGGAGAAGAAAAGACCGCTTTCACTATCATGTGGCAATGGAGTAGACAAAAAGAAGAGGACGCTTTGGATGAATTGAAATTGCTTTGAAGGGCGACCATTAACACCACCGGCTGCAGCAGCACCACTGCGGATGAACGGACTAGGCTAGCATGGCTACAGCACAACAACCACGTCGTACAAATGTAGCTTCTCAATATAATAGGTGTTGTTTGAATATGCATCTTCTGGCGGCACGTGAACCATGTGTTTCCGACTCGCTCAAGCGGAAATACTCATCGTACGTTCACAGATGTAAAAGAGGCCTAAGAATACTTGCTTCCCTTGCATTGAAACGTACTTCCTCATAATACTGCGAGTAGTAAGGAACTCATTGCCAGCAAGTGTCTTCCTACTGTACAATTAATGTAGTAAAAAAAATAAGCGCAGAATCGCGTATCACGATGCACCCAAGCTATATTTTACTTACATTTGTGTATATTATACCTTGTTTAAACCACAATTACTTAGAGTAGCACAAGAATGATATCCGTTCCGTATGAGTTGCTCACAATACCTATGATGTCCGAAAAAAAGATTAGTTTCATTGAAAGATCGGCTTCGATCGACGTAGACGATATCACTTACTCACTCTCATTCGTATATCATTGAAAAGTCTGCTGGACCCCAAACGATCAAAAAGACCAGGTTCCCTCAGCGATGTACCACGTAAATCATCAGCAGTCACGTTCGAATAGTTGAGGCGTGTAACGCATATCGTTATTAACGAAGCAAGATACAGTTTGAAAGATCTGATCACCCAAGGCGCTTTCCTTTCAACGAAATCTACCAAACGCCTGTGACTTTGACCATCAATAATAGTCATTTCAAAAAGCTCGTTACAAAGATATATCCCCCTTTCGGTGCTAACATTTGACGTATTACATACATGGACCTGCATCATCAGAAAACACGTGATTTTCACTACTCTATGATAGGGCTATAGAGTTATTAAGCTCATTTTTAGGTTTATCGATTCCGTTCAAGGTAACTCAATATTTCAGGGAAGGGCGAACAACGAGGACAGCAGTGACTGACGATGGTGACTCCTTTTGTATTCAGTGACAGAGTTTAAATGAACGGCACAGACATGTCGGATGACAAAACTGCGCGAGTGGTACGGCAGGGTTGTACCTAGGCGGCAGCGGGATAGAGAATAAGTCTGAAAAAGAGGTAGACTGAAAGCTGAAGTCTGCGCAAGCAGGGCGAAGTAATCAGGATCTGGTCGAACACGGACGGCCAGGGACCAACGGGCAGTAACAACGAGGATAGAAACAGAGTCAAGGACCGCAAGCTAGCGGATCGGCCGGCTGGTACGACCTAGCCGCTGAAGAAAACGTCAAAGTGTACTACTACCACCAATACTACCACTAGTAGTACTGGGAGGATCGTAGCGTAAGAAGAATAGAACAACGGCGGTATCCGTGGCAGCAGCCGCGACAGCGGCAAGTTGGAGCATAAGTAAGTAAGTAAGTGAACACGAAGAAGGAAAACAACCTAACTCGATTACAGGTTGGGTAATTCCTAGCTTGTGAGGGGCTGGACGCGTAGGAGAGGCTGGGCCGACAAGAGAGCTCAAAAGAAAGAAAGGATGATGACGCAAGTCGTGGGGCGAACAGCAATAGTGGCGCACTATTTCGTGCGTTTACAACTCGCTCTGGTCCCCAACATCAGCCTACCTCTCGGATCCAACTTACAAGAGCCCAAGCTCTATATGCGACACGATGGGGAAAGCGCCGGATCATATGGTCAGCAGGGGATACCAGTGGTAAGAACGGCTAAAATGGTTGAGATCGACCCCACCCCCCGGAGAAACCTACGAGAAGGAATTGAGTGGGAGCAGAGAAGTAGCAAGTGGCGATTTGTGCGAGCTTCACGGGCTGCCCAATTGTTCGATGTCCTCCGGCCGATATATGCGCGGCCTCGGGACATTGCTCTTTCAAAAGTAGTTACCTAGCTGGGTGGTCAGTCCGGAGAGCAGTGGCGGCAGCAGGTAGAGGAAACTATATTTGAAAGCTAACTTAATGAGCAATTTCGATCAAAGCTACTGTCGTACAAACCTCCAGGCGAAAGCGAATTACAGGCCTGCGAACGAGAGAACTGACAGTCAAAGCGGGAAGAACAGGCCTCTTCCATGTTACGAAGAGAGGATTGTATTTGTATGAGGCGAAGGCGAGGACGAGGACGCGCCAGTCGACAATGCCGAGGACGCGGCTATGATGAACGAGGTTAATGTAAAGGGAGAGTAGAGAGGAAATGTATAAAGGAAAAGGGTACGAGAACATTTTAGGTTAATGAATCATCGGCACTTTGCAGCTTTTTAAATCTAAGGAAAAATACACCAAACTCTCAAAATAAAAGACACGCTTTAAGATTACAGCGCATATTATTTTGACTAGATGATTTCTGCATGTATTTTTGACATCTGGAAAGGCTAAACCTGTTATCCTTATACAGCATCTGATTGAACGAAAGCAGAGCTATTCTCTGCAGCGTTAGATAATTAGAGTTATTGTGCCATTACGATAGGCGATGAGCACAGATAACAATAAAAAAGCCATTTAAATAACTTACCGTGCCTAAACAAGTTAAAACAACAGCACGGAACAAGTCGGTAAGGATAATTTGCTCGACATAGTGCACGCGGAAAAGTATCGCCTCGAATTGTCCAAAAGCGTCTGTCAGAAATAATAGAAATAACCACGTGCTTACTACGGTTCCGTGTGTCTCTCTCATTATAATAGTAGTAATACGGCTCCGTGGAGAAGTGCATAAGCTAATTCTATAGAAAGCTGTTTGTCTGTTCGCAAAAAGCCCTGCTTATATTGACAGCGCTTGTTCCCACTATTGCAAGCACTGGCAAGCAATCCGACAAATTGAACATAGCGAGATTTGAAGCTAATTCTTCTTTGATTCGCAGTTATAGCCTCTCTAGGAAGAATTGTTTCTCTAAAGATTTGCCTCAATTTCGGGTTGGTGCCCAGACGCCGCCAGGAAAAAGTGTTAATTTTTTTTTGGTTATTGAACAATGCTAGCGCATAACTGCGCCACAAAATTATCACATTTGATACGGGTTATTATTAGAAAAAATACAATAGCTGGATAACATGATTTCTAGGCTAAAGCGCGTTGGGCGGATTACCGCCGATCTAGAACACAGCCCTGACGCTATTGTGTTTACTAAACACCCAATGTACAGCTTAGGTGACTTTTCGTGTGCGATTTAAGGATGGGAGAATAGGATAGAATTATTGGATATTACCGCCATAACTAGAAAATCGTTAAAACGTATCATTTTCAGAAATTTCTAGCTTGAATGCATTATGTATTTTTGGCGACAACCTATCACCGTGATCTGCTGTTTGAAAACAAAGTTCGTCTGCTTCCGGCATGTTCTGGTTCCTTGGTCTTCTTTTCATAGTCAGAGTATCATGATTGTACTTTTCACTTGCATCAAAACTTTTGCTTGTGATAAAAAATGAGTTCCGTGTTTATTTTCCGGTGGCATGGCAATTCATCGACTTGTGTGTCGGTTCGCATCCGAAACCGAAGTAGCTACTTTATTGAGTCTTACGTTAATTATACTGTTCAACTTGAACATTGAAGAAGATCAGCTAAACATAGCAATTTCTTCGACAAAAGTCGCGATTGTATGTCTCTAGCCTAACACACCTCGCACAAATTTAGTCGGACCCTAAACACGAGGGCTCAGTATTTGGCAACTCGATTTTTTGTTCGCTCATTCATACAAACAGCGAAACATTTTCTGTAGCCATGTGCCTTGCCAAGCTTATTAGTCCTGCTACATTACGGGCAATGCATGTGGACCCCGACTCGAAGAGAATCAACAAGGTCTTCCTCGTGCCCCTACATTCCAAGTACTACATCAGTACAGCCGCAACCCACGACTGCGAATCCAACGCTACAGCTTGCAACCATGGCCCACTGCCAAGGATAGATACGACAATACCGCTCGGAGGCAGCGTCATGATTAAAAGAAAGCTAGAGTAACGCAGCATATTAAGGTAAAGTAGCAGATTGTTTTATGGCTGTACAAAAGCTTAGTCTTGTCTTGTCGCTGTATAGGCCTGGAAACAAAGAAGACAGTTTAACTTCAACTTAGATGCGTTAAATCTGTTAATTAATAGTACAAGTTGCAAAATTATATTATATAAAATATTTCTCTATTCTGTTGTCTAAAACAGTTTATTAATTCGTCGAGGACTCATGGCAATCATCCTTTTTCTAACAATATCAATATACATTCTGCTGATACAGTCAAGGATTCTGATTCGTCTGCTATATATTTACATATAGTCTGGTGGCGCACTGTGAAGGTAGGTTGGCTACGGCTGAAGGTCTGTGAAGCTCTACGACTCTTTTTGCTTGAGAGACAATTATGGGACTGTGCACTCCGTTCTCCGTAACCAACTTAACGACGATCGACATAACTGTTGTGGTTATTCAAGAACTTGGCGTAAAGAGTTTAATCGTGACAATATTATGCATGTATCGGCCGGCCATACTGATTTGTCAGAACATCGTTCAACGTCGATATCGTCGTCACAATCTCGTTTTAACACAAAATACATATGTTATGAGGTTGGCAATAACGTCATGTGCTACAGCGAGAATACAATGTCTTCTGCGCAGATCGGTTTTTTTTTTTGGGTCTTTCTGTTAAATTAGCTGTCGATTTTTTACGTTGATTGACATTTTAGTAATGCTTGAAGCGTATTGGTTCGACCTAATTTTGTCCTTTAGCTTACTCTGGAAAACGTGCTTCTATAAAAAAAAAAAAAAAAAAAAAAAAAAGTTAACAGTTTATTTTATTTCTTTGCTATTTTATGAAGTTCCGTTGAAGTTTGAAAGGAAGCTGGTGAAATCAGTCAACCGTATTTGTGTTATTCACTCAAGATACATAGCTTTGTGAGTATCAATTAGAAAAACTAGTGTTTTCCGTTTAATCAAATGTACGTGGTACACTATTCATATGTAATTATATTCATATATAACGTATATATTAGACTTTCTAATCTAGGTATTAGAGTCACTATCAATGTATTTGGTATGGCCCCACAATCGCCCGAGCGATAACATTGGCAGTAGGTTCAAGGGTGGCAAAGTGAGACGGTGAGTAAGGCGCGATGCTTTTATAGATTTTAATTGTGCGCAATAGTACTGCAGTCTCACGTAACGATCTATTCTACCAGATTCTGTTCTATATATATATATATATATATATATATATATATAAGCCTTGTTCACTTTTGTCCGACTTTGGGCTTCATAACTTCCGTCACGTACTTGGAAATCACTGGCCATCATTTTTCACCCTGAGGCATCCTAGATGGGCTTTTTAGTTGTACTAGGGTGTCCATTTGAAACTGGGGCTGTTGTTTCTTCCTCAAAAAACATGCGTTGCTTTAGCGCACAAGTAAGATCATCGCACATCCCAAGTTTGCATGTAATATAACAGTCAAGGAGGACGCTTCTCGTACTTATGAAGAGTTTCATAGAAACATCCGTGCTACCGGGTTAGGCGGTAGGTCACTGCTCAATAGTCCTTTCTGTACCTCTGTTCGAAATCTGGTCTAAAT